>NW_024351733.1:448155-456740 GCF_902729225.1 Pteropus medius
CTCTCTCTCTCTCTCTCTCTCTCTCTCTCTCTCTCTTTCTCTCTTTCTCCTGAAAGCAGGAGATACTCTCCTGTGTGAAAGGTACTTTCCCTGTACCTAGAAGCTAACAAGAAAGACATTTTTATCACCAGAGATAGAAAATTCAAGGCTGAGAAGCATTTATAAACAAACCTTAATATTTATTTATTTATTTATTTATTTATTTATTTATTTATTTATTTATTTATTTATTTATTTTTACTTATTTACTACCCAAGCCCAAACTTCGCTTAGATTTCTCACTAATAAGCACCCAAACTTAAGTTTCTTTGTCTTGTCAAATCCTCATAAATTTACTGTTTGTCTAAAAAGCATTAAAAGCTTCCTGCTTCAATTATTTCTCTGAGCATCATTTACAATCTCCCATGTGCACATATTAAATTGCTTTTTCTCTTGTTAATCTGTCTTATGTCAACTATATTATTAGTTCAGCCACAAGAACTCAAGAGAGGTATGGGGGAAATCTCTCCCTCCCAACACTTGCTTAATGAAAACAATCACTAAGAAAGGTGCCCATTGAAAATATAGATTCCTGGATGCTTACCTGAATCTGCATAATCAGAATCTTCAGATTCTGGGCATCTATACTTTTAACAATGATCCAGATGAGTTCATACACTCAAATTTGGGAAACATTTGTCTAGTCTATTTCCCTCATTACATAAATAAGGTAACTGTAATCCTCTGCCTGAAGATAAGCACCAGGGCCAGATATCATATAGTTTGTTAGAAGCAGGGTCAAAAGCAGTACTAAGGTTATGTGTTCTTTCCAAGGCATAGTTAACTCAACCAGGATTATAAGCTTTAGAGAGAGGAACTGGGTCTTTGGCTCCCCACCCTACTCCTGTGGTATTTTGTATAATAAATTGCAAATAAACACTTAAAAATGTGTATTGAATTAATCTTAGGGATGTAAAATTCAGACTCTATGTCACTGTCTTCCAAATAGGTCAACAAAAATCATATTACAGATACAAGTAGTTTTATAACTGAAAACACCAGATTCAAAAAGAAACAGAAATGAATAAATGTACACTTTATTTTGAATAAATACTAGAACCTTACTCCTGAAAAGTCCTTCCCAGTACTGTCCTGCCACTTGTCGGGGACTATAAAATATTTTAATTTCAACTTGATGACTGGGAAATGCATACAGTGAGTTCCCTCAGGTGCAGATGTGGACCTGATAAGTCTGGAGATATAGCACAGGCTGATTAAACAGCCTAGTCCCACTGTAAACATAAGAGGGAGCTATGAGATTTGAAAAGATAAAGCAAACAGAAAGAGGAAAAAGCATTGTGGTTGTCAGGGCATATTGTTGTAGGAAATAACGAACACTCTTCTAATTTTCCAACGTGTGATATAGGATTATGTCATTCACAATTAAGCCTCTAGGTTTTTGTAGTGTTCTTATTAAAAAAAAAAAGCCCAATTGTGCCTTCTTGGCATCAGCATTTTTCCATCTTTGCTATGTCCCTGTACTTGTTTTGATCTGACAAGCTTAATGTCATTTGATAGGATAAAAGCAGACCATTTTCTGAGAGCTGAGTGCTTCAAGGGCACTCATCCATTTTATGAGGAATTTCTATCCCTTTCTAGTACTTCTATCATCTTTGCTTTAGATAACAGAATAAAAATGAATACATTATAAGGTCTGAAATCCTGTCAAAAGAAAAAAAGTTAACTCTTCATACTATCTAGCATCCTAAGATGTAGATAGAAAGCTATGTTAAATATGAAGACATTTTACCTAAAAATAAAAGTAACTAGGTTCTTTAAAAAGAAATTACCATGTACTAGTCACAATAATAAAGACATATACACATGTCCTATGTATTCCATTTAGTGTCCACAATATTTAACAGTATTTTATTTAATAGCTATAAAATTCACATCAGAGAGGTACTTTTATTCCAGTTCTACGGATTAGGAAACTAAAACATAGAAACTTAAATTTAACAAAATGAAATGTCAATAAATAGATAAGCCTTGACTCAAATTCTGATCTGCCTGACTCCATATCTTAAGCAATAACCTTTAATTACTCAAAGCATGGTTGTAGGTGCTGCCTTATTAATCTCTCCCAGGAACATGTTAGAAATACAGGGTATCTGGCCCTGCTCAAAACTATTGCATCAAAATCTGCGTTTTAACAAGTCCCCTGGAACAACTCAATAGAAAAACAAACAAACAAACAAACAATCCAATTGAAAAATGGGCAGAAGAACTGAATAAACATTTTTTTTTCCAAAAAAGACATACAGATTGCCAACAGGTACATGAAAAGATGTTCAACATCACTAATTATCAGGGAAATGCAAATCAAAACCATAATGAGATATCACCTAACACCTGTCAGATTGGCTATCATCCTTACATCAATAAGCAACAAGTGTTGGTGAGGATGTGGAGAAAAGGGGACCCTTTGGCACTGGTGGTGGGAAGGTAAGTTGGTACAGCCACTATGGAAAATAGTATGAAGACTCCTCAACAAATGAAAATAGGCCTACCATATGATCCAGCAATTCCACTCTTGGATATTTATCCAAGAAAATAAAAACACTAATGTAAAAAAATAAGTGCACTCCCATGTTCATTGCAGCATTATCTGTAATAGCCAAGATATGGAAAGAACCTTAGTGTCCCTCAATGAATGAATGGATGAAGAAATTGTGATAAACAGGTGTACCTCATTCTATTGTGCTTCACTTTACTGCACCTCACAGATACTGTGTTTTTTACAAATTAAAGGTAAGACCCTCCACCAGCAAAAAAGATTATGACTCGTTGAAGGCTCAGATGATGGTTCGCATTCTTTAGCAATAAAGTATTTTTTTAAATTTAGGTACATACATATTTTTAGATATATGCTATTGTGCATGTTAAAGAGTATAAACATAATTTTCAATATGTACTGGGAAACCAAAAAATTGTGTGATTTGTTTTATTGCAGTGGTCTGGAACTGAACCAACAATATCTCTGAGATATGTTTGTATATATACAATGAAATATTATTTGGACCTAAAAAAGAATAAAATCTTGCCATTTGTGACAATATAGATGAAACTTGAGGGTATTGTGCTAAGTGAAATAAGGCAGAGAAAGACAAATACCATATGATCTCACTTAAATGTGGAATCTAAAAAAAAAATAAAATCCCAAGCTCATATATACAGAAAACAGATTGGTGGCTGTCATTGGTTGAGTGCTGGGCGAAATGCATGAAGGTGGTCAAAAGGTATAAACCTGCAGTTACAAAATAAATGTCATGAGGATGTAATGTACGGCATGGTGACTATAGTTAACAATACTGTATCGGGTGTTTGAAAGTTGCTAAGAGAGTAAATCTTGAGAGGAAAGGAAAGAAAAAATTTTAAATTAAAAAAATATAAAAAATAAGTGCCCTGGGTGATTTTAAGTACATTAAGGTTTGTGAAACACTGTAATAAAGGTCTAGCATGCCTATCCTCTTACAGAGCTCGATGATATATGTTATTAAATTTAGTAATCCAAGGGATATAAACTGTTAGCTCAAACATCATATTAGGCCCAAAATATGATTTTAAAAATCAGAACAATACCTTTATATCACTAACATTGTTTTAACATTTAGTTAGAATATGAAACTTCTGGAAACATGTGACTAGTGTGCTTCCATTATTCATCATAAAATATTCGGGAAGCTCTTATTTACATAATACTCTATAAGTTATCATCTACAGAAACTGTGATAAAGAGGAGCCTATGTCTTCCAGAGACTCAGAGTTGCAGTCGACTATCTGTCTTAGAATACAAAATAAACTCTTCCATCGAAAATAATAATATTGGGTGAATTAAGATTGCCTCATTCTTCTTTTCTCCCCTTCACCAATCCTCGCCAATCTCTCTCCCTCCTATGTTTCACTTCCCTCAAATACTTAAAGTATTCTACTGCTTCCTCAGGAAAGTAGACTCCAAGACCCTCCAGTATTGCTTAATCTCTCATTCGTCCCTCTGGGAAGGTATGGAAAACAGGAAAGCCCACAGAGTTTGAGAACTGTCAACCTGTATAATAAGAAAGGGCTTCATATCTTAGTCTTTTCATTATAACTAATGTGCTATTCTCTGTCCTCATTGGATAGCTTAGTTCTAATAACAAACTCTCCATAAATGTAAAGAAATAAATTGAAATGTTGGAAAGAATGAACAGATTCTAGGGAGACATACCCCCATAGCTCTTAGAAAGTATCTTAATGGAAATAAGGAGCTGAAGAAAGCAAAATTGAGTTTAAAATCACTCTTCAGACTAAATTCTCTGACAGTTTATTAGGGTCAGTTACAAATGGCCATGTCTGGATGTGATTTATGTTTGTTTTTGAAATGCATAAAATACTTAATGACCAAATAAAATCCTTTCAATGAGAGTTTACTGAAAATAATATTATTTTTAAAAAATTAACATAATCTTAATAGTTCTAAGTACTTGAAAAAATGGGAAAAAAAGTTAAGTATAATAGGTTAGGAATTTTTTTCTTTCACATCAAGTTATCTTAAAAAGGAAGAATCCAACTACTTTCTTTAGGGTCTCTCACCTCCCATTACTCTCCGTTCTCTTTTCTTTCTTGTTGCCATTTTCTCTTGACTGCACTACTTTATCCACTTTCAAAATCTTCTGATGCCAGTGGTACAAAAAGTTTTTTTTTTCATCAATCCTGAACTCTTGGTGAATATTTACACTATCATTTACAATAAGGGCATCAGGCAAACTCAAGGCACTGTGATTATCACAGTCACTACAACGAAATGTTGGTGTTTAGCTTAAAGAGGCAATAAATTGACTTGGTTCAGCTAAACTGGGAGCATAAACAAATTAGAAGAAACTACTTTTCAGTCTAGAGAAAGGAAATATCACAAGTTCAATCATTTCTATTGCTGAGCATGTTTTATTTATTTGTTTTTCAAATCAGGTAAGAGAACAGTGTTTGAACAGATTGAGTCAACTTCTTATCTGGAAATAAAATCATTTTATAATGCAATGTCACCTCCGTTCTTTCTTCACTGTTCATATTATAGAGTACTGACTAAAGAAAAGGCCTTCAGTAACCTTTAGTTCACTTCCTGATTAAGAATATTAGAAACTGAATGTAATATTAAATATAAAACAGTTCGATTCTCATATTTTATTGATGCAGCATCTAAGGTATAAAGGAGTAAAGTACCTCTCCCATAATCACACCACTGATTGTTGAATCAGGCCTAGGAATGCAGATGTCAGCTCTGTGCTATTTTGATCACACTATGAACTAAATTATGACTCAAATTTTTGTTTTATATCTAGTTTCTCACAAAAAGAGAATTAGGACAACATAAGGAACATTAAATCCAACCCGTTTTTCTGCCTTAGTGGATGAGATTTATATTTCTTTCCAGTAAAGCTCTTGAGGGATGATGACAAACAAAATAAGTCATAAACTGCAGTACAAAATTAAAGTACACAAGACCAAAATCAACACTGGCTATGGAACCGACCCAGATAAATGAGCAAATTCATTTTACTGACCAACAGGAATCAGTAAGGAAAGACCTAAATTCATTTCAACATGAGGATTAACTTACAAAGTATAAACCAGAACAGAATCAGAAAGATTCATAGAGGACTGAGAAGGACGTCAAGATTGTATTATTATAATATCACTCATCAGATTTGATCTGACAATTTTCTTCACTTAATAACTCTTTAAAATAAAAGCACAAACACAGTTGACTTAGAGGGTAGATGGTTAATTCAATAAGAACATGGGACTTTGAGGGGCAAAAAACAAAGCGAAAAGAACAAAAATATTCTGAAAGATCTCTTTTGCAAAATGAAGCACTTATTTTAATTTATCAAGCAGAAAAACATAAGTTACTTATAGCCTCTTATGGCTATTTAGTGTAAAATAGATATGTGCCCGACTCAAGATATTGATGATTTTAGGAAGGCAGGACTAACAGAACAGGATATGCTACTCATTCTGTTTGTTCATACATTCTGCTTCCTTTTCTGCTCTTCTCTAATTGTTCTGTGCCTTGGAAGATAGCCCCACTCTCACAGCATCTCCCAGGCTCTCTGGCTTCACTTGCAGTTCAGCCAAAGAAGAACATTAACTGGATACAAGTGAAGAGAAGAAAGGTTGGGGCATATCTCCTCCATTCTTTCTCTTCTCCAGAAACACATGTTGGGCAATTTCTGAATCCCTTGATGATTAGCTTTCCCACTGGGCAAGCCCACCTCCAAGATGCTAATTCACACACATTTTTGTAACACTTTTTCCAACTCTTGCCCTTCAGCTCTAGAGGTGGTAAAAGTTTCATGATGTTGCTCCTGTCGAAATACCAATCATCCTTTACTTTTTTAAACAGCTTTACTGAGGTGTAACTGAACATATTTAATATACAGAGTGATATTTATATTTATACATATTTAATATATACATTAAAATCACACATTTAATGTATATAATTTAATACATATTTAATATATATTTACATGTTTAATGTGTACAATTTGATGAGTTGGTACATATACATACAGCCATGAAATCATCACCACAATCAAGGTAATAGACATATCCTTCACCTCAAAAAGTTTCCTTGCACCTCTTCAGGTTTTTTTGTTTAATCGTGTTTTGTAATAAGAAAACTTAACATGAGATCTACCCACTTAACATATCTCTAAATACACAATACAGTATTGTTAACTACGGGCACTATGTTGTACAGCAGATCTCTAGAACTTAGTCAACTTGCATACCTGACAATTTATACCTGCTGAATTCTTTTCTCCCTCCCCGCAGCCCCTTGCAACTATCATTCCATTCTCTGCTTCTATGAGTTTCCTTATTTTAGATAGCTCACAAAAGTGGAATGCAGGCTTATTTCACTTAACATAATGTGCTCCAGGTTCATCTATGTTGTCACTAATGGCAGAATTTCTCTTTTAAGGCTGAAAAATGTTCCATTATGAGACATGAGACATACAGTTTTTTTTGTTGTTGTTGTTGATGTTGTTGTTTTTTGTTTGTTTTTAGGAATGAAGAGCCTGGACTCAAGTAAATCATAGCCTTGCCCTAAGATAATTAATATCTTCCACTCAGTTTATGCCACAAATTGCAGTTTAGGGAGGGCAACACGACAATAAGATAAGGGAGCTTTGTCAGGGGAAGGCTGACAGGCCGCTTACACAGGACTAAAAAGTGAAAAGATCTGGAGTGGGTCACCATTTCCTAGGTTTATATACTGTGTTTTTAGGCTATATTATTTATTAGCTACTAAATTCAGAAGTTATTAGTTTTGTAATTCTGATTCACAACTCTAAAGTCATAAAGTCATTAGAAATTTGGGAAATTTGGGAATGTAACTAAAAAAGTGAATTTACTGAGTTACATTTGTATATATTACTTTAAAATGGATTTCAGTCTCTCGTACATATGAATCAGTACATTTTCTCCCATGAGACATATCCACTTGGGAAACCATCTACAATGTACAGTACAGCATTCTTCTGGTGGGTCAGGTTTCCAAACCTTCATACCAAGATATTCAGAGCAAACACAGAGTATATTTAACCAATTCATTTTAATCTTCTCATGTATTAGATAAATAAGAAACATATGACATCTAGAACAGGTCTGTACACATAGTAGTAAGTCTACAAATATTTGTGGAAGACAAAGAAATAGGAATATTGAGCAAGGAGGATAAACTCCGTGAAGAGAAGTTTCCATTAGACTTCAAATTATTTGAGTTGCAAGGACAAAGCTGATGCTATACTTAAAAATTCTCAAATCACTTCACAATATACGTGACCCTGGTAATCAGAAAATATGTTAAGATTTGTTAAGAATTACTGCCCTATAGACTAGGCAGGCTCCAGAGCCCTCCTAAAGTGAATCCTGCTCTGTAGGGTTGACCTCTCACCAGCCAGTACCCACAACCAATCAGTCCAAGGGTCAATCTCTCCCATCGATGAACAAATAGCAACCAAGGCTCAACTATGAGAGGGCACATACAGCCCATACAGGGACACACCAGTACCTGGCTCAGGTAACTAGGGAAGAATGTGCCACTGGGCCCCACAGGACACCTACTACATAAAGCCACTCTGCTAAGACCAGGAGACTTAGGAGCCCTACCTAACACATAGAAACAAATACAGTGAGGCAGCCAAAATGGGGAGACAAAGAAATAAGCCCCACATGAAAAACAGAACAAAGTTCCAGAAAGAGAACTCATCAAAATGGAGATAAGCAATCTCCCAGATGCAGAGTTCAAAACTGGTTATAAGGATGCTCAGTGCCCTTAGGGGAAGAGTAGATGAACTCAGCGAGAACTTTAACAAAGAGATAGAAAACATAAAAATGGAGATGGAAAACTTAAAAGAGAACCAGTCATAAATGAAGAATATAATACCTGAGATAAAGAGTACATTACAGGAATCAACAGATTGGATGAAGAGGACAACCAAATCAGCAATTTAGAGAATGGGGTAGCAGAAGACACTCAATCAGAACAGCAACAAGAAAAA
>NW_024351733.1:457036-460835 GCF_902729225.1 Pteropus medius
AGAGAGAGAGAAAGGACACAAATAAGCAAAATCAGGAATGAAAGAGGGGAAATTATGACAGACACTGCCGAAATACAAAGGATCATACAAGAATACTATGAAGAAGTATATAACATCAAATTCAATAACCTAGAAGAAATGGACAAGTACTTAGAAAAATACAACCATCGTAGACTGAATCAAGAACTGGAGAATCTAAATAGACCGATCAGCAGTATAGAAATTGAAACAATCATCAAAAAACTACCAAAAAGTAAAAGTCCAGGACCAGATGGCTTCACCAGTGAATTCTACCAAACATTCAAAGAAGCTTTAATACCTATTCTCCTCAAAATCTTCCAAAAATCAAAGAGGAGGCAATACTTCCCAACTCATTTTATGAGGCCAATATTACCTCGATAGCAAAACCTGGTAAAGATAACACACACACAAAAAAACTACAGACCAACATCTCTCATGAACACAGATGCGAAAACCCTAAATAAGATATTAGCGAACCAAATACAGCAACATATTAAAAAGATTATACACCACGATCAAATGGGCTTCATCCTAGGGGCACAGGGATGTTTCAACATATGCAAATCGATTAATGTGATACACCACATACACAAATTAAAAAATAAGAATCATATGATCATATCAATAGATGCAGAAAAAGCCTTCGACAAGATACAGCATCCATTTATGATCAAAACACTTAAGAAAATCAGTATAGAAGGAAAGTACCTTAACATAATAAAGGCCATATATGACAAACCCTCTGCCAACATTATATTTAATGGTGAAAAACTAAAAACTTTCCTTCTAACAAGGAACAAGGCAAAGCTGTCTACTATCACCACTGTTATTCAATATAACATTGGAGGTCCTAGCGAGTGCAATCAAGCAAGAGAAAGATATAAAAGGCATCCTATAAATAGGAAACGAAGAAGTCAAACTGTCACTATTTGCGGATAACATGATTCTCTACATAGAAAACCCTAAAGATCCCACAAGAACACTACTAGAAACAATAAGCAAATACAGTAAAGTTTCTGGATACAAAATCAACATTCAAAAATCCATAGTGTTCCTATACTCTAATAATGAAACATCAGAAAAAGAAGTGGAAAAAATAATTCCTTTAGCAATTACAACAAAAAATAAAATAAAATACCTGGGAGTAAATCTAAAAAAAAAAAAAAAAAAAAAGAACACGTGAAGGAGCTATGGAATGAAAACTATAAGACTCTATTAAAAGAAATCGAAGAAGATACAAAGAAATGGAAAGACATTCCATGTTCTTGGATTGGAAGAATCAACATAGTTAAAATGACCATATTACCTAAAGCATTATACAGATTTAATGCAATCCTCATCAAAATCTCATCGGCATTTTTTTTTTAAGAAACAGAACAAAAATCATCAGATTTGTATGGAAGCACAAAAGACCCCAAATTGCCAAAGTAATTATGAGAAAAAAGAACGAGGCTGGAGGCATCACTCTGCCCGACTTCAACTTATACTACAAAGCGACAATAATCAAAACGGCATGGTATTGGCAGAAAAATAGACACATGAACCAGTGGAAAAGAATCGAGAGTCCAGAAGTAAACATATGTTTATATGGGCAAATAATTTTTGACAAGAATGCCAAAAACATACAGTGGAGAAAGGAAAGCCTCTTCAATAAATGGTGCTGGGAAAACTGGAAAGCCACCTGCAAAAGAATGAAACTAGACTGTTGTCTATCACCACACACCAAAATTAACTCAAAATGGATTAAGGACCTGAATATAAGACCCGAAACAATAAAATGCATAGAAGAAAACATAGGAACTAAACTCAAGGACCTTGGCCTTAAATAGGATTTTATGAATTTAATCTCAAAGGCAAGAGAAGTAAGAGTAAAATAAATGAATGGGACTACATCAAACTAAAAAGCTTCTGCACAGCAAAAGAAACCATCTACAAGGTAAAGAGACAACCATCTGAATGGGAACATTTATTTGCAAGCAACACTTCCGATAAGGGCCTAATATCCAAAATATAAAAAGAACTCATACAACTCAATAGCAACAACAACAACAACAACAACAACTATCCAATCAAAAAATGGGCAAAGGACCTGAACAGTCACTTCTCCCTAGAGGACATACAAATGGCCAACAAATACATGAAAAGATGCTCAACATCGCTAGCTATTAGGGAAATACAAATCAAAACCACAATGAGATACCATCTCACACCTGTTAGAATGGCTATAATCAACAAGACAAGTAATAACAAATGCTGGAAAGGATGTGGAGAAAAAGGAACCCTCATATACTGCTGGTGGGACTGCAAATTGATACAGTCACTATAGAAAACAGTATGGAGGTTCTTCAAAAAACTAAGAATTGATCTACCATATGATCCATCAATCTCTCTATTGGGTATTTACCCCAAAGACTTGAAAACCCATACCCAAAAAGATATCTGCACACATGTTCATAGCAGCATTATTCACAGTGGCCAGGACATGGAAGCAACCAAAGTGTCCTATGATAGATGATTGGCTAAAGAAACAGTGGTACATATATACAATGGAATATTACTCAGCCATAAGAAAAGATGAAATACTGCCATTTGCAACAACATAGATGGACCTTGACATAATCCTACTAAGCGAAATAAGCTAGACAGAAAAGGTTGAAAATCACATGATATCACATATGTGAGATATAAACCTAAAAGCAACAAATCAACAGGACAAACAGAGACTCATGAACATGGACAATGGACTAGTGGTTATGAAAAGGGAGGGGGAAAAGGGGAGGGAAAAGATAAAAAAGTATTTTTTTTAAAAAAAATTATGTATATATAGTTTGAAAAGAAAATAAACTGGCATTTAAAAAAAATAATGATGGAAAACTTCCCTAACCTGGTGAAGAAAATAGACATACAAGCCCAGGAAGCTCAGAGAGTCCCAAATAAGACACATCATAATAAAATGCCAAAGGTTAAAAACAAAGAGAGACTCTTAAAAGCAAGAGAAAACCAGTTAGTTACCTACAAGGGAGCTCCCATAAGACTGGCAGTTGATTTCTCAACAGATACTTTGCAGGCCACAAGGGACTGGCAGGAAATATTCAAAGTGATGAAAAGCAAGGACCTACAACCAAGATTACTCTAGCCAGCAAAGCTATCATTTAAAACCGAAGGACAGATAAAGAGCTTCCCAGACAAGGAAAAGCTAAAGGAGTTCATCATCACCAAGTCAGTATCACAGGAAATGTTGGATGGACTTCTTTAAGAAGAAAAAAGTATGTATCAAAAATATGAATAAAGAATGGCAATAACTACATATCTATCAACGACTCTTTTGAATGAGAAAGAATTAAATGCTCCAATGAAAAGATAAGGTGGCTGAAGAGATAAGAAAACAAGACCCTTACAATACTCACTTCAGATCAAAAGACACACACAGACTAAAAGTAAAGGGATGGAAAAGATATTTCATGAAAATGTAAACAAATTAACAAAAAATCTGGGGTAGCAATACTTATACTAAACAAAATAGACTTGAAAACAAAGGCTATAAAAGACAAAGAAGGATCCAGTAATCCCACTTCTGGGTATTTATCCAAAGAAACCCAAAATACTACTTCAAAAAGACATATGCATCCATATGTTAACTGAAGCATTATTTATAGTAGCCAAGATATGGAGACAAAGGATGAATGGATAAATAAAAAGTGGTACATATATAAAATGGAATATTACTCAGCCATGAAAGAAAGAAAGAAAGAAAGAAAGAAAGAAAGAAAGAAAGAAA
>NW_024351733.1:464242-476362 GCF_902729225.1 Pteropus medius
GATAGTATATTGCGTCAATTAATGAGGAAGCAGTAAATTCTAATAATCTGGGTTATATTCAGTTATATAATTTGGAATCACAGATCATGACACCTTTGATTCATTTAATTTTTTTTTTTAATAGAAAAGGGCACCCATATTGAGTTTCTGATTACAGTTCACACCTTGCTGGCAGCTCTCAATCTCTCTTCGCCTGTTAGTATTATTAACTCACCCCATCTGTTCATAATTTGTTTTGGTATTTTGTTTCTTTTTGTCTCCAAGTAGACACATGCTTCTAGCCTATATGAATCAATGTGGCAATGTATTCCAAGTTGCATAATTATATCTATACACATATACATTTATCCATAATTACAACTGGGTGTTTGGGTATATACTGATAAAGTCAGAAAATGATATGTTACAATTATGAACATTCATTTTTAAAAAACTGTATGAAGTTGTTTCTCAGGTAGTCTAGGTTCTGGAGATAGGTGGTGCTGTGCTGAATATTTTGGTGTTTCTAAGCACCCACGCACGTGCGTCACGCAAGGGACGCAAAGAGGAGGAGCCTTAAGCAGAAGGAACCTAAAGAAACCGTTGCAGCCATCTGGATCAAGCTTGCAACCTTCCCAGATTGGCGATTTCCCATCGATTAGTTCGCAGGGCTCAGACTGAACTCTCTAAGGCTATGAGTTACCGTCACCCTCCTCCCAATATGGAAAGCATGACCTCTCTTAAGGTGGACAACTTGAATAACTGCACAACAGTCAACACACTGCTGCGCACCTTTGAGAAGTATGGGGATATCGGTGATGTGTACATTCCACGGGACCGCTTCACTAAAGAGGCCCGTGGCTTTGCCTTCGTCCGCTTCCATGACAAGCACCAGGCTGAGAATGCCAAGGATGCCATAAACGGGATCATACTGGATGGCCATGAACTGCGGGTCCAAATGGCGCGCTTTGGTCGCCCTCCAAATTCTCTCCATGGCTACCGCCGGGAAACGCCTACCCGCACGTACAGACGCCAGAGCCACAGTCCAAGCGGGCGACATGACTCCAGCAGTAGCAGCCAATCCCGATCTCGGGGCAGATCTCGCTTCAGCAAGAAGTCTCCTCCTCGCTGCAGCCACATGAAGTCTGCATCTCGCTTTCATGGTCGATCTCCATCAACCTCCAAATCCAGCTCTACCAGTCGATTCAAGTCTTCCTCGGTGTCCACATCTTCCTCACTAACCAAGTCCAGGTCTACATCCAGAAGTGTTCCATCAGAAGAAAAGTCCAGCTCACAATCCAAGGATCTCTCCACGTCTCCTAAAGAGGAAGGAGTGATGTCCTAGTAGGATAAAGAGTCATTAGAAAGCAGCCCGAGGACTGGAGAGAGATGAGGGAAGCAACTTGAAGAGTCCTGGGAACGAACCGCTAGCTCTAGCTCTTGAAAAGGTTATTAACATGTTTTTGTACTTGTTTTAAGTTTTGCCTCAAGTGGTAAACTTCATTTTATATGGTATTTTGCTGCTCTTATTCAAACATCTTATGAAAGTTATCATTGCTTAGGCTATTTGAGGTAAAATTTCACTTTTCTTTATATATTGCTTTTTGTTTGAAAGTAAACAGTTCATCTAATTTGTGACCTGATTTAAGAAAATGTGAGCAGTTTTTTCTTGAGTAGTCAAAAACTATCTAGTGATTGACTAATCATTGCCATCATTCTTGTAAAACTAAAGACCTACTCAAGTTGTAATATGGACCTGGATTTGTATAAAACCATTTCAAGTGAAAAGAATGTATTTGTTAAAGGAATACTTATCAAACATTGTTCTAACTTCTTATGCATTTTTGTGTACTAGACATAGTTGTATAGCAGTTGAGTAATGTTTGTTAGCTGTTTTGTATGGCAGAATGCTTGACTATTTCATGTTTTCTCCTGATTGCTCTTATGTAAAGGTGATATGCTGCGCAGAAACAAATGGCTCTGTCCAGTTTATTAAAAAGTCTGACAATTGCACTTTCAGTAATCCAGGCCTTGCATATATATAACAGAGCATATAGTAAGCATATCTAGCAAATGATAAACACACCTTTATTTTTTCCTCTCACCTTCAAAGTAGTAAATCTGATCATCTTCATCTATGGAAACTTAACTATGGAAAATGTTAAGCAAATGATCAGTTACTTTGTCAGTGCCAATAACATGCTATATCATTTTGCTTTTGCATATACTATGCTATAACCACTTTCTGAAAGTTAATTAAAATGTTTTTCCTGGTGTTTTAAAACATTAAAAGTTAAAATTTGTTGTGCTTATAATCTCATTAATAAAATTGTGAAAAGATATTGAAGTCATTCATCTCAAATGTCTCATAAATAAAAATATCAAAATAAGTGAGTACCAAACTTCAGAGATCCAAGGTGTGAATATTTTAATTTAGCAAGCTAAAATCAAAGTCACATATATCTGCTACTACCTCATGGCTTTGATCCCCAAGCTGGTCATGACCTTACCTTGGCTCTGCTCTGAATCTTCTTAAATTGCCTTCAATGACTTAATACTCCATTTCAGCTTTCTGACTTTGAATTAATGTTCTGGGAGACAATTATCCCTAACCTGACTTTAGAATATGGACCTGCTCTGATTCCCTTGCTTCTCTTTTAGCTCAGCATTGCTGGTACTAACTCTAGCCCCACTCAACCTTTCCTCTTTACTTCATGGTTGCCAATCCAGCACTCTGATTCAGGCATTAATTTCAATTTCCACTGCCTAGTGCTCTTTGAGCAACTGACTAAAACTTTAAAAAAGAGAATGAGCTTTTTCATATGAGAGTTTAAGAAATTGGAGTCTACAGAGAGTAAAGAATTGGGCAAATAATGGATTAATTAGATTAGACTTCAACCTGGATCTCTAAATTGCCTCAGTAGATTGCCTTTAATACAATGAATTGAAATGATTGGGAGCATCAATTGTGACGTTTTGGGAAAAATATCAAAAACAAACCTTTAAAGTAGACAATAACTGTAATGTATGTACATTCACATTGCAGAGGAAATTTTAAAACTTAGATGAAATAGACCTATTATTAGTATCTAGAAACTACACTTAAGCTAATGGTTAACCTAACTAAACAACTGTTTAAACTTTTTAAACATCTGTTTAACCTAACCTAACCTAACCAAACATCTGTTTAAACTTTTTAAACACACCAAACATATGCACTTGTGCACACACAAGTACATACCTACTCACACTAATTAAAACTTTGCTAAACTTAAGCATCCTAAAAATCTCACCAGTGGTCACATCACAATTGGTCACATTATCTTACTTTTTATAAAGGTATCAGTGAAATACGTTTTAGTTCCCACCAGGACCATTTTGTTTCTTAATAGAAACCAAATGTTTAGTGATAGTTTACTTCAGGATATTTTCTCTTCATCAGAATTATATGACTTATTGGGTCAAGGTATCAGAATATAGTTTATAATATACATTAATACATGCAAAAATAGGTACATTTTGAAAAGACCTCATGGTACAGAGAAGTAGGAAATTTATCTAATTAGCATTATGTGCCATAACCACATTTAATTCATAATCGAATTAAAATGATTATTTCAACTTAATTATATGCAATTTCAGTATCTAATATTTATTAAAGAAATGTCAGAAAAAAAATCTTTTCTCATTTTTTTCATAAAGACTAAACCCAATGAAACGTAAATTATATAAACATGTTAACTTTATAGACTGGACAATAGCAAATAAGTCTTACATGGCAAATTTATTAAAAATTACTTTTTGACATTGATTACTGATATCACTCTCCTATAGCAATCATTAGGACCCTCCCAATCTTAAGTGACAGAAATCCTTCAAAAGCTTACATAAAGAAAGTGAAACACACTAGTTTACAGATCTCAAAATCCTAAGACATCTAGCTTCACATATTTCTCAATTTTTTTCTCAGGTATCTGGCTCTTTCTCCCTCTTTATTTTCCTCTGTCTCTTTATGCTGATTTTCTTCATTCTCAGTTACACAAGATAGCCACAAGCACTTTTAGGTTTACATCCTACCAGCTTAGCAAACAGAGTAGAAAATAATTTCTCATTTTCAGTAGTTCTAACTAAGATCTCAGATTTAACTCTTAAATGTGCTTTTGGTCACATGCCCATGCTTAAAACAATTACCATAACCAGCAATTTGAGATATGCTAATTAGACATAGCTGCATCATGTGTCCTTTCATATAGCCATGGCTGTGAATTCAGTTAAACCTAAACCAACTGTATTGAGATTGGAGAATGGTTTCTTTTTTCCCCAGGAAAACCAGGATGTTATTATTATAAGTATGTTAAGTGGATGCTAAGCAGGCAAAAACAAAATCTACTGCTTGTTCTCAAAAACAAAACAAAACATCTTAATTGGTGTCCTATTTCTTACAGGAAAAAGAAAAACAAAACTCAATTTATACTCTGTGTCAATTATTTCTTCTGGGATTAATCTCACATTTCCACTCCAACCCCCGAATTGTGGCCACAGTCGCCCAAAGCAGCCAAGGTCTTTCAAGTGTATTCCTTCTGTCTGACGTAGTCTCTCTTCACCAACATACTCAATTGCCATTTTTCATCTGTAGAAACTCATATTTTAAGGTTCATATTTCAATGTTATATCACTGTGAAACATTTTCCAACTCCCATTAATCATCACACAGTTCTCTGTACTTACACAATACTACATATGTAAATATATTATAGCACATAAGAAAATATATTGTATTTTGATAGTTTCTATGCAAAGTTTCCCTCATCTGGAGTGTGACTTACTTGAGAGTACAGACTGCTACAATATTTAACAATATTTAACATATCTCTAGTGGCTAGGGAAGTAACTGACTCAGCTTGTGTTGGATGGATTAATTATTAAACAAGTCAAATTGAATAATGTCTCAAATTTGGTAGCCAAATCTTATCTTTACATGAACAAGTTGAATGAAGGATTCCAAAGCAAGCGTGAAGTGGGACTGGTAATATTGATAATGAGTCCAGAAACTCTTAGAGATCTCCTTCAGATAGGATTGCAAATGAGCATTAGTTTTACCTAGACATCCTGGCTGCACTAACATACATGGAACAGAATCAGCAAAGTCAGCACTCATTACAGGAGGCAAAATAACTATTATGGATCTGTTTTAAAAGTGATATTCTGGCTAGTTTTAAGTAATATAATTTATAATACCTATGAGAAAGGAGAACAAAAATGAAACTGGATGCATTTGTGAAAAATTCCTTAAGGGATTCTCTAGGTGGCAGAGAACCTGCCAAATTTTTATTTATTTATTTTTTAACAGAAGCTTGAGGGATTGTATAATACAAGATGAAGTCATTAAGAGTAAAAAGGGAAAGGACCCAATTAAACATATTCGGCTATGGCTGTGGTGAATTATCAAAAGTTGTGGGCTTTCTTAGTGTCTGATTTAAGGAATGATGAGGAGGAAAGACAGCTCGCTCGCGCTCGCGCTCTCTCTCTCTCTCTCTCTCTCTCTCTCTCTCTGTATATATATATAGCTGTATTTGGGTCCTTTGATTTAACATACAAACAACTAGGGCATATCAAAGCCTGAAAAAGCCTCCTGAAAGCCTGAGAATAGGCTCATGTGGGTTAAAGGAGATGAAATACTGTGCTTGGTACACAATCAGCCCTTGTCAGAGCTTGCCAGACTGGAAAAAAATGAAACCTAACCTGAACTCAGTTCCTATTTCGTAACAATGAGAAACGTATTAGATGCCTAGGCAACAAGAACTAGCAGTCACTTGGGTTAAAGGCGGGTCTCAGCCCCTGACTCACCAGAAGCCGCAGAATTGCGACAGGAGAAGACGGAGAAACCTATGTGTGGGCGGAACTGCCTAAGTCCCGGCCCCGCCGCTCCAACTGAAGCGGAAAGTGAAGACTAAAGTCGGGTTATCTGTGTTACGACACCATGTCGTAAAAGTCGGACAATTTGCCGCAGTTCAACAAGATGGAAAACTCCGATTCCGGCGACGAAGCAGATGAATCCGCGGCACGACGCAGAAGCCAAATGGATCGATTGGTTCGCGAAGAAGAGTTCTATCGATTTGTAAATAACCTGAGCGAAGAAGATTACAAGCTTATGAGAGATAACGATTTGTTGGGCAACCCAGGAGAAAGTACGGAAGAGGAGTTGCTGAGGAGACTTCGACGGTTGAAAGAAAACCCGTGGCAAAACTCAGACGAAAATAAAGGTATATTTAGCTTCTGAGGTAATAGGATGGGATGGATAAGGAACTTCATAACAGTAAATGTCAGCCAGAGATTATACAGCGGCAATAGATTATGGCGCGGTGCACTTTCTCAAAAAAAAAAACCAACAACAACAACAACAAAAAAAACACAACAACAACTGATTTTTGGTGAGAATGTCAAGGGTACATTTTTTTCCTAATTCACATTTGGGTTTTAATTGGGAAACAGTGGGAATAACCTGTTGATATTTTCCTTGGTTTTTCACCTCAATTGAAAGTTCCTCCTACTTCTTATTTTTTCTACGTAGACATGTGACGTCCTGACCCACAAAAATAAGTTAGTTCATATTCTAATCAAGTAGTTCTCAATTTGAGGCATTTCACAATATATAAATATATTTTTGGTTGTCACAGGTGGTGGGGGGAGCATACTGGCATCCAATGGGCAGAGGCAAGGGATGCTGCCAAACATCCCACAATATCCTTTGTTTTAGGATAGCTCCCTAAAACAGAGAATTGTCCAGTGCCAAAATGTCAATGGTGTTAAGGTTGAGAAACCCTGCTCTAACCTCAGGTCTGGTGCTTCTCTCTAAGTGTGAAGTAGAGAATTTTACTCTCTAATGAAGAAGACACTAAAATAGTTTAGTTCTTGAATATGGCCTTATTTGTAGTATGCTATGTTCAGTCTATTAATTTGATCTAACCTTCAATTTTATGTCAGTTCAAAATCTTGGTAACATTAAGAAGTTTTCAAATACTTTTAAACCTATAAACCTTGTTTGTATTTGGGCAATGGCTATGGTAGTCTTATATTTTAAAACAACTTTATGTTTTATCAAAAGCACTTAAGTCAAAAGCCTAGAAGTAATGTTGTAGAGTACTGATAATTAGACTATAATTTAAATCGAACTAAAATTTCTAGAACTGGACTTTAACTGGTGTTTGCCTTGTTTAATTGCATGAGTGTTTTGACAGGGGAGTAAAAGAATGTTTTAGCATTTCTCCCACAGTGGTGCACAAGGCTGTGTATATGATGAAATACTGAAAACAGACTTCCTCCAGATTCCCTTTGAAAAAACAATTCTCTAAATTTATCTAGGATTATCTCACTCTTTTTAAGATGGAATTGAAACTTCCTGCCTTTACTTCTCAACTTACAGTATAGTTTACAGAATACTAACTCTCTAAATGTGAAATCTGTTTAAAAAATCTGAGTATTTAAATTATTGTTTAAATAGTGATGAAACAAAATTGCAGAGTGTTGTTTTATGATGGCTCTGATTTGGTGGTTCCCTTCTGTGCCCCCTTCTTTTTTGTTAACAGGTGAAGACTCTTTGGATGATGTGTCTAGTGCTGACTCTATAATAGATTGGCTTGATTCTTTCGAACAAACAGAAAATGTGACAAGTGGACAAAGAGAACACCAATATTGGGAAGAAGTAAGTCAGGTTAATCCATACGGTGATTTTGGATTCAGTTCAGAAACATTTATTAATTTCAATAACAGTAACCGAAATCCAGAGAATGAATATGCACCATCTACAAGATTTCTCGGAGGAGAAAACGTGGAAAACAGCCAAAGTCATGCGGAAAATCCGCAAGCTGAATCGACATCTACAAGACCATCTAGATCAGAACAAAGTACACCTGAAGCATTAATGGAAGTCCCAACTACCAGAGGTCAACGAAGAGCAAGAAGCAGAAGCCCAGACCATCGTAGAACCAGAGCAAGAATTGCAAGTAGGTCACCTCCACGTTCACTGAGTGAAATGTTACGAAGACTTCATCATAGTCTAGTATCTCCAACTTTTGAGCAGCCTCTGGTAAATGAGACTGAGAGAACTCAGCACCAAGAAACATCAAGAGAGCAAATAACTGGAACTGAGCTGCAAAATGTGGGTCTTTCTGCAGCTTCAGGAACAAGTAATGCTGTTCAAGAAGAATCTTCTCCAGAAACAACCAGTGATGGTGACTCTTGGGAACTAATACAAATAAATCCGATCTTATGCTTCGATTCTGAAGAGGAACTAGTTCATCCTGAAAGAGACAGCATAGCTAGTGAAACTCTGATAACATCTGAAACACCAAACACTATCACTTTAGAAAGTGAACAAGGAGGACTTGGACATATGTTTTCACATTCTGAGCAGGCAGATATGAGAGCTTATGACAGTGCCATCGAAATTCCCATTCATAGAAGTCTAAATACTGGTTTAAATGATACAACACCTGTTGCCATTCAAAGCGACTTGTGGCAGATGACAGATTTTAGTGATTCAACTAACCTGCTCAACAGGGACAGTGATTTAGAGCCTAGTCACTCACCTTCAAGTCAAAGCATGGAAAGGGTAGAGTCACCCAATGGAAGAGATCAGTCTAATGATAGTAGGAGTTCTGCTTCCAATTCAAATCCTAGTTGTGATTTCAATTCAGATTCCACATTGGTTTCTAGTTCTAACTCCAATTACACGTCTAGTTCCAATTCTACTCCTATGTCTAGTTCTAGCTCAAGTGATGAAAATTCAGATATTAGCTCACTGATTTTTGAAGGCGATGATGAAAGAGGCTTATCACCAAGCTCATTGTCAGAAACTGGACGAGACAGTAATAGATCTATGTCCCCAGTAATATTTGATGAAAGTGACTCTTGGACCTCTCTTGATCTTGACCAGTTTTTTCTCTTAAGTGATGACCATAACCAACCTGCAGGACTTACCAAAGCACAGATTGACAACTTGGCTACAAGGGCTTTTAGAAGCAATGATGCATTAAAAGCCTGTGGCATATGCATCACAGAGTACTCAGAAGGCAACAGGCTTCGCATTCTTCCTTGCTCCCATGAATATCATGTCCACTGCATAGATCGCTGGCTGGCTGAGAACACTACCTGTCCAATTTGCCGTGGGAAAGTAGTAGATTCTGATGAGGGAGGCAATGCTAATTGAAATCTAATTTTTCAGCTATATAAACTGTTATAGTGATGGACAAACCACAGTTATCTGCATTAGGTCCACTTTTGGAGTGATACTTAAATATAACAACCTAAATCTAATATAATTTTGAATCTAAATGTAACAATTTGAACTGAATCATTGATTCCTGAAAAAAATGTTGGAATTTCCCCAATTTCTGTTTGAGAATAAAAGGAAATATTAAAAATTCAAACTATTGTCTTATCTGATAGTAAAAACAAGGTCACTGAATTTCAGTAAAAACTTAGCAGGTACTCTGGATTGGGATGATCCTGATTCTGTAAGAAAAATGTCTCTTAATATGATATAATCAGTCCAGATAGATCCTAGTAGTCTTATCTAGTCATGTAAATCCCAGACATCTCATAGCCATGTCCTATATTGGATGTGCAAGCAAAGAAATGGGAACCCAGTCAAAATAATAAAAAACCAATTTAAGAATTTATTAGAATCACTCATACTAATTAGAAGTCATGTTACATTCATAGAATTGTATAAAAGCTTTGAAGACCTCTTACTAGCACTCTCCCCAGCAGTTTGTCACACCCTAATGCTATTGCCTTGAAGTTTCTCCCATTTCCCATTACCAATGTCAGTGAGATCCCTGGCTGAAAATTAATGGCACACTTGAAAAAGGTGATAGAATAGTGTTTAATGAAGAGACTATTTACTAAAGTGTGTAAGGAATGAAGGGGAACCAAGAGATAATGAAGCACCCTGAGGCTAGCAACCACAGTACTATCATCTAATATTACCACCATTAGACTTGAAGGGGCATAGAGAGGTAGTAGTTCCTGCAACCCAGAATATCCTGTACTTGTAATAGAAGGCCACTCAAGAACTGTGACCTTAAATAGTCAAATGGCAACCACTGCCAACCTGAAGTATGGGGAGTTCATAGAAATAAATACCTTTCTTTCCTCCTGACTTCTAATCTCCTGTTGGTAGTTCGCAATAGCTAAACCCAACCTGAAGATACTGAGCAAGAGAGACTGGTTGATGAAGTTAATAAAAGTAAGCCTCCTGGAATCATAGAGCAGGGTAGAGGAGTATGGCAAGTGTATCTGAAGAGAAAATCGAAAAAATCTACCAAAACCTGCATTCCCAACTCTCTTCAAACCCAGTCTGTCTATGCTTTCTTGTCTCTTCCTCTTATTCTCCATTTTCTGCTCTTTGACTCAGTTCTTTAACAGACTTCTTAATTTTCCTTTCATTTGCTCAGGTCTTGTATGATAAAGGCTAGAGAACACGTACATTTTATCTTTAGAAGTAATGAGATGACAAACCCTTAGAACTTAATTACCTTTCTCTTAAACACATCACACTTGGGCTTAATGTGATTGTAAACAACTAAAGAAAAAGGGTGGTATAGGTATTTCTTTAATTTTTGCTTCATGAATATGTTTAAGTTTCAATTCATATATATGTTTAGTTCATATAATTATTTTTCAAATAGATCCTTATTTCTTACAGTTTTATGATTTATATATGCCTCTTAATCTTTGTGTGAACAATCCAAAGCATCCAATTGCTGCTTAGAGCCTCTCAAGTTGCAATCTGAAAGCCTTAAAAGTAAAACCTGAGTTCAAAACATGCCTATGTAATTCAACTCTAATTGTCCCCAGTAAAAGTATCACCCTGAATCATGACTATTTAAACTCATGCTTCCTTTCCAATCCAAATATAGGGAAGGATTTGTCTCCTAATGCAGCCTGAAAAAAAAAAGAATTATATATAGGCCAGTCTAGCAAATTTTGCTTAAAATTTTTAATCCTGGTTTAGGTGAAAGTACATTGTACTAAAACCTAAAGCAATAGTCACAATAGTCACAAATTTTGTACAATACGCTACCTATATAAATGTTTTAAGTACAAACCTGCTCTAGAAATGTAAAGTCAGAATCATCACTGACCTTTATTTTCTATGTGAATTGCCAGTAGCCACAGTAATTGCACAAAACTATAAAATATAAGCAGAGAATGGTGGTGAATTTTAATACAACTTTGAGTTAGCATATTTTTCAAACAGAAGATACCTGCAAGGCCGGAAATGAAGACTTAAGATTAGTCCTCTAAAATTCCACATTAAATTCTGTAAGTTCTGTGAATATTCTGTTTTTTATTATTTCTGATACAAGATCTACTTCATTTAAAGTAGAATAATTATAACAGTAGCTGGCTTTCTCGCTACCCTAACAGGTTCTAATCTTCCAAAGGATAACAACTGCCTAATTAATGCTTCAGTACATTAACATATGCCTTCTGTGATAGACAGAATTCTAAGGTGACCTCCAATGACCCTTATAGTAGTCCCTCCCCTTGAGTATGAGACCTGTGAATGTGATGAAATATCATTCCAATTATTAGGTTATTATATATGGCATAGTTGATTAGGAGATTATCCAGAGTGGGCCTGACCTAATTAGGTGAGTACTTAAAAGGCACAGAGAGGACTTCCAGTCCAAATAAGTTGCTTTATACTCCTCTCTCCCTGCTCTTCCTCTATCTTAGGAATATGATAAGACAACCAAAGAAGAACCATGAAAAGTCTAAAGAAAAAGGTGAATTGGCTAGGGACCCTCAGAATAGGTGAAGAACTTCATGGCAGGGCATCTTATGACCTCCCTCTCAACAGAAAAAGGTGGCCCAGGCCCAGCATTTCCTAATACCCAATTTAGCAACAGGAAATAGCTCAAAAAGGCTCTTCTACCATATCAAACGGAAGTCTTACTGAAAACACCAGGTGAGCCCTGCAGAAGCTGCAAGGAAGAATAATTGGAAGCTCTGCTAACAGTAAGTGACCAAGAAAAAGTGTTCTCCTTCCCCATGGGCCTGAGACCCCCATTCCCCACCCAGACATACCATTGGCTAAGGGTACCAGTGAATGTGATCCTACCACAAAAAAAA
>NW_024351733.1:481392-598596 GCF_902729225.1 Pteropus medius
TTTTCAGAATAATTAGGAAGACTTCTCATTCGTGGATATTTATTATTTTAATGTATTATAGTTTACTACTGTCATTTTCTTTAATGCTCATGTTGCACCAAATTTATCCACTCGATACACCTTCAAGCTAGCTCCCGAATCTTTCTGATATGGCCTCATTTGTGTTAGAGCACGCATTTGCTTCCTGGTTCACCTTATACTTTCTCTGACCTTTCGGATAGTCAGCCACATCTCCAAGGAGCTCTGGCTCCTTTTAGGAAGAAGTGATTTTTAGAAACCAAGATCTCACTGTTATTTATACTCTTTGGTACTGGCAGGTCAACGCGTCAAAGCCCTACAATCATGTCTAACTCTCTTTTTTTTTCCTAATTCTTTTGTAGTCAGAATGTAATTGATACAGTGCAGTGCAGTTTTTTTCACGACTGACACAAGGAAGGGTCTTGTATTCTGATTCTGCATTATTATTTTGTTTCTGAAGGACCTCTAATCTCCTCCACTTACTTTATTTTCTCTTTGTTTTCAAAAATCCCGGGGATGCTCACTCCTTTCTAAGTTGCTCCCTTTTCCCCGGAAGCAGTGCCTTCCTATGACTATCGCCTCTGGACCCACACTTTCAGTCCCTTCCTTTGAATACCTGGTCGCCAGTGATCCGATCCTTCTTGTCTCATACCTGTTCTTGATATTTTCCCCACTCAAAAGTAGACCTCATTCTTCTAAGAGAAATTTATCTGTGTTCCAGCATGGGAATTACCCTGCTGCATGCTCGTGATTTTCAAGCAGTCTCATCTGAATCTCCCATTCAGCCTGGACTCCAAAGCAGGTTCTGTTGGTTTCAGATCTTGCCCTAGAAGTCATGTGCTGCATAACAATGTTTCAGTCAATAATGGACCCCATCTACAATGGTGTCCCATAAGATTATAATGGAGCTGAAAAGTTCCTATCACCTAGTGACTCTGTAACCATTGTAATGTCATAGTGCAATGCGTTACGCACATATTTGTGGTGAATCTGGTATCAACAAACCTAACGCCCTGCCATTCGCATAAAAGTATAGCACATACAATTATGTATAGTACATAATACCTAATGATAATAATTGTCTATGTTACTGGTTTATGTATTTACTATACAATTTTTACCGTTATTTTTGAGTGTACTCTTTCTACTTATAAAAAAAATTTTCCTGTTAAACAGTATGTCATGTTATACCAGCAGCAGCTTCATATCTTCCGTGTTTGTCTCTTGATTGCATCATTTTCTCTTGTGCTTGTTTCAACCTCATTGGTTTTGTACAGTAACTTGCTGTCCAGGCTTGTAGTCTAGGAGCAACAGGCTATACCATAGAGCCTAGGTGTGTAGGCTTACCATTTAGGTTTATATAAGTGCACTCTGACATTCCCATGACAAAATCACCCAACGATGCATATCTCAGAAAATATCTCCCTAATTAAGTGATGCATGAGTGTAGACATAAACTCAAGTAGTAGTATTATTTGACTTTTAGTTATGCCGTTGGTGTTAAGTTTTACGTGGTTTTATTTTCTTTCCCTGTTGATCTCTATGGGTTTTAGAGCATATGTGGAAGTATTAGGAGTGAAGAATTTGCTTTTATACTATAGTAACTCAGAGATCATAAACAATCTTTGTATGTTTTAAATTATTTTTATGTTTTATTTAAATAAAACTTATTTTGCCTTAAGTTATTCCTTGTTCATAAAGGAGAAGGGCTTTAAAAACACATACAACATTTTATTATGAGATTCACAGTAACTTAAGGCTTAATTCTAGCAGTTCTTGTGCCTCTGAACAAAGTTACTTGTCACTTTTGAGGTTCACTTGCGTGCTCTGAAAATTTTAACTACAAAAACCAATAAGAAAAAAATACATTGAGGGCGGGAAAGGTAGCACCTTTGGGGGAACAAAAATAATTCCCTCTCTACCCTTCTGGCTTCCCGGGGGAGACACTCCTGTGATAAAAGGTTAACAGGAGAAAAACAAACATTTAAATAACATGCACACCTCCTGTGTTCATGGGAGAGACCCAGGAAAACTGAGTAACTCCCCGAATGACCCAAGCCACCACCTTATATACCATCTCCAAAAGAAGATCTTAGAGTGGGAGAGATACCCTTACAAATGGAGATTTTCCTTTTAAATGGTTTGGGGTAGATACCCTTACGAATGGAGATTTTCCTTTTAAATGGGAAAGGGAAAGGGACTTCTAGATTTTCAGAACTTTTCCTGTATTGTTGTTTATTTAAATATAACCAACTCATTATAACCTTTATGCCAAAGAGGCATATTTTGGTGTGGCAAATTCTGCTTTCCCTTTCACAGTCATGTAACCGACATTTGTGGCAGTATCACCAATGTCTAATTTAGTGCTTGTTTTATTTTAGTGGATCAATAAATATAAATGAATTAAGGAAAGGAGGAGTTTTATATGGCGAATTAAGATGTTAAATTCCATATCCTCACACTAGAAGTTAATGAAACTGCACCTAGGTATAGTTACATTATTTCTTTTATAATGAAGCATATGTCCTACTGCTTTTGATTTTCTTCCATGTACTATGCTGTGATCTTGCTCCTACATTGCCTATGCTAGAATTGTGGCTTCCTTGTTTAAGGGAGTTAATAACAGAAACTTCAGTATTTCTATTGCTTTTTAATTGCTTAAAATTCAGACATTAAACAAAAATATTGCCGAGGCTCTAGTCCTCTAGTGACCTCTCCAGTTCATTTTAGCTTTCTAGGTCTGCTCTGCTTGATATCCCTCTGTTCTTTCCCTTTCTTAATCATCAATTTTTCTTTCCTGAAATCACGGAAGGAGTCTTGTAAACCTGTTCTTTTGATCACACAAATTCCATTTTTGAATTGGAACTGCACATTCATCCCACTCACCTTTGAGCAGAAATATGGATTCTATGTAGCACTGTAAAATACACTACCTAGTAATAGTTTTGGTTTAGGGATATTGTAATTTAAGCATCTTACTCTCAAATCCATGTGGGTTATTCCAGTAAAACTCACACCCCAAAGACACAACTGTTAGCTAAATTTCTGTTACCACCCACCCAGTTCTTTTCGTGTATGAGGGATATAGGATCTTTACCTCTTCAACATAAGTGGTACTGAACCTTAAACATCATAGTTAATATTACACTCATGTTTCTTTTTCCTCATATTAACGGCCCCCCTCAGCCCTTTCTCAAAGTTAAATGTTGTCTGGTTTCCAGATAAATTTTGATCTTTAGTAGAATAGTCTCTTTAATACAGAATATCTAATGTATACCCTGAGCACCACCTAGTGGCAAAACCATATATCTGAAATGATGTTTGTGTTCTTTTGGGACTGGCTGTCATGAAGGCTAGAGGAAGAAAGAAAAAAGTGAACTGTTAAAATCCAGCTAATTCCCCCAACCCCCATTGGAGGGAAACCAAGCCCTGAGCTGAGAAAAGGAGAGGTTTGTTTTTTGTTGTTTGTTGTTTGTTTTTTGTTTTTGTTTTTTTAATTTTTTTTGGCAGAGTATAGAAAGAATTCAAACATATGCTAAAGTCAGAGCCAAAAGGAAAGTTTCTTAGAGAAGGGGTGATACTCTATAGACAGAGCATGGTCTCCTCTCAGAGGCAGCGAGTGAGAGCGAGAGAGCCTAAGAGAGACCCTGAGGGACAGAGACAGTAGAGAGAGAGAGGAGGACAGTGAGAGGGACAGAGTAAAGGCACTGAGAGAGACCCAGTGTTGGGGAATTCAGTTTATATGTCATTCTTTAGTTCCTGTTAATTACAGTTTAAAGACTTTGTTTACCCACTTCCTTTGATATGAACATACAGTGAGGGAGGGGAAGGGGAACTGTATGTAGTGTGAAAAGAAAAGAGTATTTAGCATGAAAGGCCTGCTGGTAGTTCCCAGTCTTTATTCCATAGGTTCCCTAAGGTTCTAGCCATAGGGAATGAATGATTTTATTTGTGTAGGGAGCCACTAAAAGACTCTGTTTTCCCTGTTTCTCCTTCACAGTGTGAGGAATGGGTTGTTAGCAATCCTGCCCCCTGCCCCCGCATCTTCCTTTGTTCTGCAGGTGTCCTCCTGGCCTGGCCACAGTGCTGATCAGCATATTGCAGTCTCTGAATGTAGCTTGATTTAGCACTTTAATTCTCTTGCCTCTTCCCTACAATATAACTGGTATTAATTTGGGGCTAAAATTGTCACAGAATACCTGAAAACAAGCTCTCAAAATCTACATCGTTAAGTTCCATTAGTGAAGTAGAACTTGAGCAAAGAGAGATGGGAAAAAAGAAGGTAAAATGAGGAAGAAGGTAAAAAAAGTTAAAAGCATGTGGAGGGCCTTAAGTGAGGTAAAGGCAGAAAACAAGAGGAAAAGAAGCTAAAAGAAAACAAATAAGTACAAATTTAATAAATGCAGCAAGCAGCAAAAGGTTAAAGAAGCACAAATTAGTAGTTGATAGATGGTCATGGGGCTGGGGAGCATGGCATAGGGAATGTAGTCAGCAGTAATGTAATGGCTATGTATAGAGCCAGATGGGTAATAGAGTAATCGGGGAGATCATTTCATAAACTATATAAATGTCTAAACAATGTACTGTGTACTTGAAACTAATAATAAAATAAAATGCTTAAAAAAAGATATTTCATTACATCAAAAAAAATTAATAAAACCTCTGACATGAGTGGCAGTATAAATATATGGAGAAAATAAAAATAACTACATTTCTTAATAACTTTTCTTTTTCAAATATTTTAAGCTTAATAAGCCTCACAGATATCTAATGGGGTACAGAGCATCATCCTTACTTAAAATGCAAATAAAGAAACATGAAGGAATTAAGGAAAATGCTTAAGATGCCTAGCTCTGTGTGATTTGTTTCTAAGACTCAATCTTCTTCAACTTGTACCAGAAAATCACTAAAATAAACCCAGTTTACTGTGCTAAAACACAGATTCTCAAACTCATTGGAATTACCTGGGAAGTTCTAAAGTATACTATTACTTGAGTCTCATTAGAAGAGATTTTGATTTTATTGGCCTGGGATTATGGTCTGATAATCTAGATTTTTTAAAGCTTCCTGGATGATTCTAATGTGTATCAGAGTTTGAGGATGATTCTACTGGTCTTTGACTTTCTTGCCAGTTATATAGTTCAGTAGGTTCCTAAGAACTTTTAATCATGTTTTCAATACTAGATCTTTAATATTTCAAATGCAAGTCATTTAATAGCTTTATGAAAGAAGAGGTTGTGTTCCAGGTCATTCATGTTAGAAAGTTTGTACTTATGCGAAGAATTAACATAGTTGTCAGTTCTCCTTTTCTCATATCCAGAAGCCACTCCTCAATTTTCTGGTTAAATGATATATATCCCTGTCATCACAAGGGGCAGAAGATACCACCTGTGCTTCTCTTAGGACTATTTTCTCTCCAGTGACATGGCATATAGCCACATCTGCCACACTTGATAGCAGGTTCCCCTTCTTCAAGTGTCCAGGCCTTTCATATACCCTTAGTAGTCTCTCTATCAGAGTACATACAATTACCCTCTTCTGCTGAGATGTAAGGTGAAAAAAAGTTCCTCCAACCATTCCCTATGCACAGCTATTTTGTATCAAATCTGTTTTATCCTCAGAAGATTTATTAATTGAAATTAAAAAATACAGTGGGGTTATTTAGAAATTGTGGCCTACTTTCAGAGTACCATTCTCTAATGAGACAAACGTGTGTGTCTTGAGGAGCAAATTTGGTCAAGCTGTTTGCCAAGCACACATCTGTATCTACTTATATTTGGTTTTTGGTTTCTTAAACAAGCTGATTCCTGTCCGAGGCCTCCGTGGTTTGTTTTGCATACATGCAGGACTTCGAGTGCTGTACCTTCAGTAAGGATTGCCACTTATGATCTGCTATCTGCTGTTAAATCCCACTAAGAGTTTTGTATACAACAAAATGATTGCATAGAAAAAGAAAAATCTATTTTGGAATGTCAAGATTAGGAATCAAAGAGTTTTTGTATAGCTGTAAAATACTATATGAGCATATGTATTCCTAGAAATTATCAAAGTAACAATGAAAATGTTACAAAGTTATATTTAGAATATATTACACCTTTAGTAGGATCTTCTACAGAATTTTGATAATACTATGGTCCAGCAATAAGTAAAAATAAATCCTTTTATTAAATCAAAATCGAATCCCCAATCCCATTTTATGAAAATCACTATTTCATAAACAATGTTTATATTTTTATTTCAAGTATGTAATCAAACAAAGATATATTACATATCTTTGTATTTCTTTTACTTCTATTAAATACAAACCAAATACTATACATAGTGTATGTGTATCTTGGTGCCATCATAGCTATTGTGGGAAAACATATATACATGCACACACATGGGAAAGCCAGCAAAAAAGCTATTAATGACTATATGTGTACATGGGAGGGGCCATACTACCATGATATTGTCTTTAAAGTGTCCAATAGCTAACATGTATGAGCACACTCTAGGTACCAAAATATGCTTCATTTTTCCCTAAATGGAAGAGTAACGTTTCTCTTAAAATTGGAATCATTTTCTGGTACCTAACCAAAGACATAATATTGAGCAGTTACTTCATTCCTTCATTCATCATATATTTATTGTTAATTTTTAATGTTACTCTTTGATTTATATAAGCCTTTCCTCCTTAAATAACTGATTTGACATAAATGTACATTATTAGATAAGCTCATATGCATGCATATTTTTAGAGGGCATTTGGGAAGCAATATTGATTTGAAGGGTTAATGGGAGGGATGACGAAGTAAATCAAAGCACTTAAAAGAAAAAAAATTCAGTAATAAGTTGAAGGTAAGAAAATAAATGCCTTTCATTTAATGAAAAAATAAATAAGGCTAAAGAAAGTAAAAACTGCCAATGTCCACATTTCAATTGCATGATGGTTCATATGAAACAATATTGTACTATGAGTTCCTAAATTGAGTTTTAGGTCTAATTCTGGTATTATATTGCACTGTGACTTTGGCAAAGTCCCTAAACCTCTCTTGTCCTTATATTCCCCTTAGATATCATGTATTTCCATTAGGTAAGTGGCTTTGAAACTGAAGAAGAAACTACCTCTAAATGGGCAATAACACTGACCCAAGAGTAGAGGGCCTAGGTTTGAATCTCATCTCTGACATTTGCTAGTTGTGTGACCTTGTGCTTCTGTTTTATCATCTATGAAATGGAAATAGTAATAGTACTTGCTTCATGCATTTCTAGAAGAGATTAAATATGTTAAGACATGTTAAGTGATTGGAGTAATGTCTAGTGCCTAATAATGAGTGCACTATCTACTATCATTCTTGTTATTTCAGATTGTACTCAGCTGAGCCAAATGGCTCCTTCGAGCTCCTTCAGGGGTTCCATTAGGTGAGTCGGAATGAAAAAAAGATTGTACAGAATCTTTAAACTTACAAATAACCTAAAGATGCCCTTGTGTCCTAAGACTAAGGTGACCATATATTTTATCTCCAAGCCAGGAAACTTGCAAGAAAAAAAGAGATAATATTATGAACTACACAGGACAATAAGAAGAAAGCAGGTGTAATCTGTGTAAACCAGGATCTAAAAATTTCCCTATTTAAGGCAGAGTTTCTCAAAGTATTATGCGGAGAATTACTGTGTCAGAATCCCCAACCGAGGTTCATGAAATGCAGATTCCTATTTTCTAACCTATGCCAATTAAGAATCTAGAAACAGTCTGTCTCATGCAGTTGAAATGTACCATAGTATTTGTAAATGGATTTCAACAAGAAAAATAGAAAGTTATTTGTTGAAAATTTTTGTCCTTTATTTTTTCCTTATTTTAATCTTAAATTATGTACAATAGACTTACATTTACTAATACAGTTAGAATTAAACATTTCACAGGAAGACAAATATTGTATGCTCTCACTTATATGTGAAATCTAGAAGAGTCAACCTCATAGAAGCAGAGTAGAATGGTGGTTGCCATGGGCTGGGGGAGGAGGAAAGGGGAGGTGATGATGGTCAAAGGTATAAAGTTTCAGTTAGATAAGATAAATAAGTTCTGGAGCTCTACTGTGCACAGCATAGTGCCCATAGCTAACAATACTGTCTTGTATACTTAAAATTGGGAAAGAAGGGAGATTTTGTGTTGTGTTCTTACCACACATACACAAAATTACAATAAAGGAGGCAGAAGGAAATTTTGGAAGGTGAAGGATATATTTATGTTTATGGCCTTGATGGTGGTGATGGTTTCATGGGCTTATATCTATCCCCCAACTCATTGAGTTGTATACATTAAATATATTCAGTGTTTTACATGCCAGTTATACCTTAATTAAGTGTTGTTTTAAACAATTTCACGTGTCTTTTAAATTGACATGTGAAAATATAAATTTTGTGTCATATTTTGCATTTTTTCTTCTGATGTCCTAGAAGTTTTATGTGGAATGATATTAATGTATCCCTTTCCCTTTAACTTCTCAAAAAAGGGTTACCTTTATACTATAATTTCAGGCTTTCCAATCATCTTTCTGGTAAAGTCATTGTGTCTAAATTTGAAAGTGAAAAATAATACTTCACTTAAAAAATAAAACTATATAACCCATGAAAAGAAACCTCTGTCTACATTTGTCTATTTAATCATGGGGCATAAATTTACTCTCAGTACATGGTTTGGAAGTTTAAGGAGCCATGTAAATTCATAGTTGCTGTTTTGTTCAGGGCTCACAGCAGACTTTCTTGTACTTGTTCTAAAAAAGATGGAAAGCTAGTAACTTTATTGGTATAACAGTCAAGAATCTAAGTCAATGTCATGCTTTTGACATTTATTTGATGCCTCGTTTAACTTAAGCTAGAAAATAAACCTTTCCTCTCTGAATCGAATCTCACCAAGTCTTTGGTTGAGAACAGAATCACTAGACCACCCTGTCTCCCCTATAGCCTTCTGAGTGTATTTGTTATCTTTTACTGCAGTTATTTTTTTTCCCCATGGGGGAACTCTGTTGTAAACTTGATGATTGCCATGCCTCAATCAGAACTAGCAGTATTATGAAAATTCAGCATGAATTTGTGCTTTTGATCCAGGAAAACCTAACAGTCATTAATGCTCTTGAGAATGGTTGATTCAAATCAATTCAATTAATTTAATTCAAGTGTCAGTTCAAGTATTTAGTGTATATTAAATGTCAGGCATATTATTAGATATCAAAGATACAAAGATGAATGTATTTTAAAGAATCTATTGTCATTAGAGTATAACAAACAATTGAGATACACAGTAGTAATTTACATGTGTAATTACAGTTTTGAGGAGAAAGTAATTTGAGTGGGAAGGAAAATAGGTTTCACTGATGAGGTCATTTACGCATTTGGGTTTTAAAGGATGATTAGGAGTTTTCTAAGTGAATGAAAGGGGAAAATATTTTTGATAGCATGAACAGCAACTGCTAACAGTTATAAAACAATAAGTATAGTAGGTTTTAATTTCCAGTATATAGTGTGAAAAGAAGATTAGCTAAATTGGTAGACCAAGGCAAAAAAAAATGGAGACCTTTTATGACACATTCAGAAATTGGACTTTATCTTCAGTGCAATGGAAAGATATTGAAGTTTGTAGATAGATAAGTGATGATCAAATTTACAATTTAGAATAATAATATTGGTAGTAGTGTTGAGGCTGAATAGGAGGGGTGACAGTTGAGATGGAAAGGGCAGAAATGGATGGAGGCCAACCTAAGTTAGTGATGGCAAGGGTCTGAATCAGGGCAATGGTTAAAATGAGGGACTCAAGAGATACCCAATAAGAAGAGTTGACTAACTTTGATGATATATTAGATAGAGGGAAAAGTGAGAAGAGGAGAAATGTGAAGGGGAAAGGCCGGGGTCAGAATTCCTCCCATATTTCTGTCTTTGCTTACTGGACAGTGGTACCTACAATAAATACCTGATTTTGAGGTCATATGCTTTAGCCTAAGAGGGAGCATGATTGCTTAGAATTAGAATAGTTTGTGAGTTAACTGAAGATTCAGATAGTCTTGCAATCTTTCTAAATTTACATAAAGAAACACACAAACTAATAGTCCCAGAAGTTTGGTGTTCCCTGATGTCAGCTCAGAGTGTCAGTGACTCTGGCTTCCTGAACTATTTTGTCCCTGATTATGTCCCAACCATGGTGCTAGTAACACGATATAGGAATCATTATCCCAGAGGCCTATTTATTAACCTTAGTTGTTTAAATAGGAGCCACCAATATAGCTGTGCTTTACACTTAATTTTCTCATGTATTGGCTTTCCTTCTGAATGTTGTAGTGTAAGCCCAGTATTTTTTCCTTTGTATAGTAATCTTGCTGTTTTGGTCTTTGACGACTTGGCTGGTTGATATCTGAAGTCTTCTGAAAATGACTGTTCTTCAGTGCTCATTTCAGAGATGGGAGGTGCATCAAGTTTGGAGATTGACTGGAGCATCACTACGAGTGGAGTCGGAGAGGAAGAGGTTAAAGATGAAAAGTTGCCTACTTTTAGTCAGTCAGATTCATGTACTTAAATATTTGGTCCATCTGTTGTTTATGACTTGGTGAAAAAAAATGGGATGTGTGAGATCATATTTGGCTGTTCCATTTTAGCTAGCTGGTCATAATGATGGAGTTTTGGAATCAAGAGTTTTCTTTTACTGTCTCAGTCTAAGGAAGCTTCTGAACAGATTCTGTGACTAAAAGGGATGATGAAAATAAGCAAAAGATTGAATTCACCCTGAAAATGGATAGAGGAAGTTCTGTGGTTTTAAAACTATAAGAAATGATCAAGGCATAGGATTCACTTATCTATTGCATTGTAATAAACTATACCAAAACTCAGTGGTAGATATAACAAAACCTATGTTGTTATAGTCAGGACCTTGTGAATAAAAAATAAAGATAAAGCATATTGAGGAAGGCTCATCTCTCTTCCATCATGACTGGGCCTCAGCTGTGGTAGTTTGAATGGCTGGAGATTAGATGACTAGGGTCATATGTCCGGAGGCCTTGACTCCGGTTAAGTGTTTTTTTTTTGTTTTTGTTTTTTTCTTATATCAGATCTGTTGGTGCTGGAATGTCCAAGAATGTTCACTCATATATCTGGTGTCTGGGCTGGGCTGCACTGGCTGGAAATGATGGACCTGGTCTTCATTCTCTTTATGAAATTTCTCCATATAGCTTAGGATTTCTTGTAACCTGGAAATTTTTTTTTTTAATTTTTTTCCCAGCTTTATTGAAATATAATAGAAAATTAGTTGCTCATATTTACATTACACAATTCAACAAGTTGTTTTTTTTTTCAATTAGAGTTGGCATACAATAACATATTAGTTTCAGTTGTACAGCATAGTGATTAGAGCTCAAGTGATCATCACCCCACTAAATCTAGTACTGCTCTTTCTTGTAACCTGGAAATCTTTTATTATTATTATTATTATTATTATTATTATTAAGTTTATGGGTGTAACATTGGTTAATACAATTATATAATTTCAAGTATATATTATAATTTGACATCTGTATATTTTATTGTGTGTTTACCACCCATAGTCCAGTTTCTTTCAGCTACCATATAATTGATCCCTTTACCCACTTGACCCCCTCCCCCTATATTTCACCCCTTTTGTCCCATCTATCTCCCCGCTCCTCCCCACCCGCTACCCTCTGGTAACCATTAGTCTATAGTCCATGTCCATGAGTCTCTGTTTGTTTGTCCTGTTCGTTTGTTGCTTTTAGGTTTATATCCCACATATAAGTGATATCATGTAATTTTCAACTTTTTCTGTCTGGCTTATTTCACTTAGCATGATTATCTTTAGGTCCATCTATGTTGTCACAAATGATAGTATTTCATCTCTTCTTATGGCTGAGTAATATTCCATTGTATATATGTACCACAGCTTCTTTAGACAGTCATCTATCATAGGATACTTTGGTTGCTTCCATGTCCTGGCCACTGTGAATAATTTTGCTATGAACATCGATGTGAAAATATCATTTCGGATATGGGTTTTCAAGTCTTTGGGATAAATACCCAGTAGAGGGATTGATGAATCATATGGTAGATCAATTCTTAGGTTTTTGAGGAACCTCCATACTATTTTCCATAGTGGCTGTACCAATTTGCAGTCCCACCAGCAGTGTATGAGGGTTCCTTTTTCTCTGCATCCTCTCCAACATGGGTTATTACTTGTCTTGTTGATTATAGCTATTCTAACAGGTGTGAGATGGTATCTCATTATGGTTTTGATTTGCATTTCCTTCATAGCTAGTGATGTTGAACATCTTTAAATATTTGTTGGCCATTTGTATGTCCTCTAGGGAGAAGTGTCTGTTCAGGTCCTCTGACCATTTTTTGATTAGATCATTTTTTTGTTTTTTGTTATTGAGTTATATGAGTTCTTTGTATATTTTGGATATTAGGCCCTTATTGCAGGTGTTGCTTGCAAATATATTTTCCCATTCGGATGGTTGTCTCTTTACCTTGTTGATGATTTCTTTTGCTGAGCAGAAGCTTTTTAGTTTGATGTAGTCCCATTCATTTATTTTAGCTTATACTTCCCTTGCTTTTGAGGTCAAATTCATAAAACCCTCTTTAAGTCCAAGATCCTTGAGTTTAGTTTCTATGTTTTCTTCTATGCATTTTATTCAGGTCCTTATATTCAGGTCATTAATCCATTTTGAGTTAATTTTGGTGTGTGGTGATAGACAACAGTCTAGTTTCATTCTTTTGCAGGTGGCTTTCCAGTTTTCCCAGCACCATTTATTGAAGAGGCTTTCCATTCTCCACTGTATGTTTTTGCCTTTTTTGTCGAACATTATTTGCCCATATAAATATGGATTTACTTCTGGACTCTCGATTCTATTCCACTGGTCTATGTGTCTGTTTTTCTGCCAATACCATGCCGTTTTGATTGTTGTCATTTTGTAGTATAATTTGAAGTCGGGCAGAATGATGCCTCCAGCCTCATACTTTTTCCTCAGGAAGGCTTTGACAATTCAGGGTCTTTCGTGCTTCCATACAAATCTGATGATTTTTTATTCTATTTCTTTAAAAATGCCAATGGGATTTTGATGAGGATTGCATTAAATCTGTATAATGCTTTAGGTAATATGGTAATATGGTCATTTTAACTATGTTGATTCTTCCAATCCAAGAACACAGAATGTCTTTCCATTTCTTTGTATCTTCTTTGATTTCTTTTAATAGGATCTTGTAGTTTTCATTATATAGGTCCTTCACATGTTTCATTAAATTTATTCCTCAGTATTTTATTCTTTTTGTTGCAACTGCTAAAGGAATTATTTTTTCCACTTCTTTTTCTGATGCTTCATTATTAGAGTATAGGAATGCTATGGATTTTTGAATGCTGATTTTGTATCCAGAGACTTTACTGTATTTGCTTATTGTTTCTAGTAGTGTTCTTGTGGAGTCTTTAGGGTTTGCTATATAGAGAATCATGTTATCTGCAAATAGTGACAGTTTGACTTCTTCATTTCCTATTTATAGGATGCCTTTTATATCTTTCTCTTGCCTGATTGCACTCGCTAGGAGCTCCAAAGTTATATTGAATAACACTGGTGATCGTGGACAGCCTTGCCTTGTTCCTGATGTTAGAGGAAAGGTTTTTAGTTTTTCACCATTAAGTAACATGTTGGCTGATAGTTTGTCATAGATGGCCTTTATTATGTTAAGGTACTTTTCTTCTATACTGACTTTGTTAAATGTTTTGATCATAAATGGATGTTGTATCTTGTTGAAGGCTTTTTCTGCTTTTTCATTGATATGATCATATGATTCTTTATTTATTTGTTTGTTTGTTTGTTTATTTACGCCTACAGCACACGGTCTTCCTAGGTGGTCTCCCATCCAAGTACTAACCAGGCCTGACCCTGCTTAGCTTCCAAGATCAGACGGGATCAGGCTTGTTCAGGGTGGCATGGCCATAGACACAATTCTTATTTTTTAATTTGTTTATGTGTTATATCACATTAATCAATTTGTGTATGTTGAACCATCCCTGTGCCCCTAGGATGAAGCCCATTTGATCATGGTATATAATCTTTGTAATATTTTGCTGTATTCGGTTCACTAGTATCTTATTTAGGATTTTTGCATCTGTGTTCATGAGGGATATTGGTCTGTAGTTTTCTTTTTTTTATGTTATCCTTACCAAGTTTTGGTATCAGAGTAATACTGGCCTCATAAAATGAATTGGGAAGTATTGCCTCCTCTTCGATTTTTTTGGAAGTGTTTGAAGAGAATAGGTATTAAAGCTTCTTTGAATGTTTGGAAGAATTCACTGGTGAAGGCATCTCGTCCTGGACTTTTACTTTTGGTAGGTTTTTGATGATTGTTTCAATTTTTATACTGCTGATCTGTCTATTTAGATTTTCCAGTTCTTCTTGATTTAGTCTAGGAAGGCTGTATTTTTCTAACTACTGGTCCGTTTCGTCTAGGTTATTAAACTTGATGTTATATACTTTTCCATAGTATTCTTGTATGATCCTTTGTATTTCTATGATGTCAGTTGTAATTTCCCCTTTTTCATCCCTAATTTTGCTTTTGTGTCCTTTCTCTTTTCTCTTTAGTGAGTGTAGCCAGGGGATTTTCAATTTTATTAACCTTCTCAAAGAACCAGATCTTTGTTGCATTTATTTTTTTCTATTTTTTTTCTTCAATTTAATTGATTTCTGCTCTAATTTTGATTATTTCTTTCCTTCTGGTGACTTTAGGCTTCATTTGTTCTTCCTTTTCTAGTTTTTTAAGATGAAGCGTTAGATTGTTTATTTGGGCTCGTTCTGGTTTTTGGAGATAGGCCTGTAATGATATGAACTTTTCTCTTATGACTGCTTTTGCCGTATCCCAAAAGTTGTCATATGTTGTACTATCATTGTCGTTCATTTCTATCATGTATCTCTCTCTCTCTCTTTTTTTTTTTGGTGGGGGAGTGGCGAGGCAACTCTTGGCCCCTCACAGATTGCAAGGACCTTGTCAGTTACAATCTCTTATTTTTTAACTGGAAAATACCTAGGAAAATAGGTGGTCTCCCATCTAAGTACTAACCAGGCCCGGCCCTGCTTAGTTTCTGAGATCAGATGGGATTGGGCTTGTTCAGGGTAGCATGGCCATAGTCTATGTATCTCTTGATCTCTCTTTTTATTTCTTCTCTGACCCAATTATTATTCAGTAGCATGTTGTTTAATCTCCATGTATTTGTGGTTCTTCCTGATTTCTTTTTGTAGTTGGTCTCTAATTTCAAAGCATTGTGAACAGAGAATATGGTTGGTATGATTTCAACCTTCTTATATTTGTCGAGGCTATCTCTGTGTCCCAATATGTGGTCTATGCTTGAGAATGTTCCATGTACACTAGAGAAGAATGTATAAGCAGCTGTTTTGGGATGGAAGGCTCTGTAAATGTCAATTATGTCCAGTAGGTCTAAGGTGTCATTTAAAGATGTTATTTCCTTATCGATTTTCTGTTTGAATGATCTGTCCATATCTGACAGTGGGGTATTTGGGTCCCCTTCTACAATAGTGTTTTGGTCTGTTTCTCCCTTTAGTTCTGTTAGTAATGGCTTTACATGTTTTTGGGCTCCCTGATTGGGAGCATAGATATTAATAAGTGTTGTGTCTTCTTGGTGCAGGATTCCCTTTATCATTATGAAGTGTCCCTCAGTATCTTTCATTACCTTTTTGATTTTGAAGTGTATTTCGTCTGATATTAGTACTGCTACTCCCGCTTTTGTCTGAATGCCATTTGCTTGAAATATCATATTCCACCCTTTCGCTTTGAGTCTATATTTATCTTTAGAGCTGAGATGTGTCTCCTGGAGGCAGCATATGGTTGGGTTTTGTTTTTTGATCATTTCTGCAACTGTGCCTTTTTATTGGTGAGTTCAGGCCATTTACATTTAGGATGATTATTGAAACGTGAGGTCTTCTTATAGGCATTTTATCTTTTGCTTTCTGGTAGCTTGGTGTTTCCAATGATTCCTTGTCCTTGTGTTTCTGTTTTATTTATTTTGGTTGGCTTTTTTGGGTTTTACCTCTGGTTCTTCTTGTTTTATGTTATATACTTCCATTCGGAATCTTCTGTGTGTGGTTACCACTATGAATATGTAAAGATAGTTACATATATACAGTCATCCATTTCCTTCGGCACGTACCTTATCTCCATTCCCCTTTGCAAATTAGGATCTTTGAATCCTCCCCTTTCCAGTCATTGTTATCTCAATTTTTCCCTATGTATGCTGAACGTTCATTACTATCTTGCTATAGCAATTCTCTTCTTATTATTTAAGCTTATAATGCCCTTTTCTTAGTAAGGGTTGCTCTCCTCTGCTTCTATTTGTCTGATAGTTACTTTACTCCTAATTATGTATTTTTTTGTTGTTGTTATATTATTTTAGGTGAGCTGACCCCTTTCAGTATTTCCTGTAGTGCAAGCCTCGTAGTGGAGAATCCCTTCAATTTTTGTATGTCTGGAAAGGTCTTAATATCTCCTTTATTTCTAAAGGAGAGTTTAGCTGGATACGTTATTCTAGGCTGGTGGTTCCTTTCACTTAATAGTTTAAATATTTGATTCCATTCCCTTCTGGCGTGTAAGGTTTGTGCCGAGAAGTCCGAGGATAATCTCATGGGTTTTCCTTTATAAGTTACTATTTTCTTCTCCCTGGCTGCCCTGAGAAATCTGTCTTTGTCGTTAATTTTTGATAATTTTAATACAATGTGTCTTGGTGAAGGCTTTTTTGGGTTGAGGTAATTGGGTGTTCTGTTGACTTCTTGAATTCCAAGGTCCAGGTCATTCATTAGATTTGGGAAATTCTCATCAACTATTTGTCTGAAAATGCTTTCTAGTCCCTGCTCCTTTTCCTCGCCTTTGATAATGTCCATTATTCTTATGTTTCCTCTCCTGATGGTATCAGCTAGTTCTTGAATTTCTCTTTCATTATTTTTTATTCTTCAGTTTCTCTCTTCTTCCTTCTGACTTATTTCTAGATTTCCGTCTTCGATATCACTGATCCTTTCCTCCATTTGGTTGACTCTATTTCCCAAGCTTGCTATTTCATTTTTCAACTCTTTTAGTGTGTTTTTAATCTCCAGACGTTCTATTTGTTCTTTTTTGAGGGTTTCAATCTCCTTGCTCTGCTCATCTAGTTGTTTTTTCAATTCCTGAAATTGTTGATATGACTCATTTTGGAATTCACTGAGTTTTTTCAGAAGTACCATCTCGAATTCTCTGTCATTTAAGTTGCATATTTCTATATCTGTAAGTTTATTTTCTGGAGATTTTTCTCTCTTTCTGAGATGATTTGTCACCTTGGTTGTTCCTGGTGTTTAATGGACTATTTTTCTGCCTGGGCATTAATGGAAATGTATTCTGCTTTTTTTTTCCAGAAAGAAAATTTATTATATAAAGGTCTCTCTTTAGCCTACTGCAAAGAAGGTGCTTTTCTTTTGGTTTCCAGTAGGTGGCATCTAAGCTTCTTGGATCCCTGCTTTATATAAAGGTTTAAAAATGCCTTTTTATTTTCTTATAGATATTTAATCATGCTCGCTACCCTCAGTTTCAGTCCCTGTCAGTTTTAGCAACAGTTTTGGTAGTATTTGCTCAGATTCCCCTGGGGCTCCGCCCTGTTTGGTCTTGGAGGACATGGAGGGAGGGGCACTCTAGGCTGGGGTTTAGGAGTTGTGGCTCAGCCTCGGTTTTGCAACCACGGGCCAGTAAAAATCAACAGTTGTTTCTCTGCCATCGGCTTCTCTGCTTTCTGCCCTAATGACTGGGCTTTGCTGCCAGTGGTGTGGAATTCCCAGCACTCTCAGGCAGGGCTGTTCAGGGAAGTCACTGCATCTTCTCTCCTCCCCCTTCTCATTCATTTAACTCCAGCGGCTGTGAGAGGCAGCTTCTTTATTTCTCCCAGTCCACCTACTGACACCCGAGATTCTGACCTGTGGTAGTTCTTAAGCGCACATGCCATACTCAGACATACTGGTGTGCAATTGGGGTGTTTTTGTTGAGTTTCAAGTGTTCAGCTTATTGTTGTTTCAATGGGAGAGATCCAGGGATGTCTCTCACTCCGCCATGTTTCTGAAATCCTCTGGAAATCTTAAAGTAGTTGGAATTCTTACATAGTGAGTGGCTTCTCTCTGAATATCATTTCAAGAAGCTTAGGTGGAACCTGTAAAGCTTCTTTTGATCTAGCTTCAGAAGTATAAGACTATCTTTTCTGTTGGATTCTGTAGATCAGATAATCTACTAGGTCAGCCCAGACTCAAGAAGAGGAGCATCAGACTCTACTTTTCAATGAGAAGAGTAGCAAAGATTTTATGGTTATATTTAATATACCATGTAGCATATGATGAAAAACTTTTATGATGATTTTTCAATTGAGGTAGAAATTAATCTCTCCTATTTTATGAAGTGCAATATCTGTGTGAGAATAAAAAAGTGAGGGCATAGAATTATTTTCATTCAGCTGATTTTCAAGATACTGGATTAAGGATCTTTTTATTATGTAATAGTTTTCTCACACCAGAGACCAATGATAACTTCACTAGCTATTTACTGAGCAACTATAATTATTAGACACTCTGCCTTTGCATTATTTATTTGATCTCAAGCCCCAGGCAAGATAGGCATTACTATTCTCATGTTGTAGATATTGAAGCTGAGGCAAATTAAGTCATTTTCTCAAAGTCATTGTGATAGAATATATTTAGATTCAAACAAAATTTGCAGAATAGCTCTTGCTGTTTCCACTATACTCTTCCATGTTTAATGGAAACACAGTTTTACACATTGGTACACAGAACTAGTAAAATCTCAGTTAACTGAGATGCTTGAATCATGTTTGATCATTTTCAAGTGAAATATTTTATTCTAGGTGCCATTTTGTGTGCCATTTCAATTCTGCTTTAGTGTTAGTCCAGAATCATCATTTTAACTATTAATAAAAAAAGAGTAATTTTTAATTAGGATGTAAACATAATTAATTTTTGATAAGATATTTTAGATTTTTGTGTATTTTTTCTTTCTCACCAGAAGGATGGGTTAAAAGGTTAAAAGTATTGATGTAGAAAATGAAAATAAATATGTATGTTTCATGGAATCCACTGGAATTTATTCTTTGGTACAAATATGTGTTTTGAATCTAACTGTGAAATTCTGATTAATTGAAATCATAACCTTCCCACTTACATAGGCTCAACATTTGGGAATTATTTGCATGTCTTCTGTAGCTTCTATCTAATAATGGAAATAAAAATGTGTTTACTTGGCAAGGTCTCATCCCTCTTCTGATTTCCTTTCTTCCTGGTTCTGCCTGGATTTAGACCTTTGATAGCTTTTCTATTTGCTTCTAGGATTTCTCCAGTTTTAAGCCATCTTACACTGTTCTCTGAGCCATGGTCCAGTTGTTATTCACAAGCAAGTTACTTCACATCTCTGTAAATTAATTTCTTTATTTATAAAATCTCACTTCTTAGTATTGTTGTAAGAAATAAATAAAATTACACCTACATAAATAATATTCTGCTTGTTGGCTATATAGATACAGATATAGTTAAAGATGAACTTTGTGACTCCAATGATGAAACTGATATCAGGTTTATTTCTAAAAATGAATGAACACAGAGAACACAAAATGAATAAGCAACACAAAGGCTCACAATATATAAGGAAAGCCAATTCAAGCAGGCCTGCCATATGTTATTGATCTACCGGTTGTTCACTATAAAACAGGGGGCACCATTAATGAAATAATAAAATAAATGACACTTCTAGAAATATGCAGTGCACATTCTGTACAACTGAACATGCAGGCCCTGAAAGCAATCTTTTATGTGCCTTCCTTATACCCAGTAGGGAGAAGAGAAGATAATGAGCTAAGGAGAAAGTAAATGATTACTTACTATTTGTTATTCTTCAGGCCTACCATTTTACATACTCATATTGAAGTGGGGGTTGTTGATTTTGTTCAGCAGCCTGCAGTCACAGTGAACTGTGCTGCCTCTTTCATCAAAGGGAGGAAAACTGTTTACACCGATTTTATACCAGTAGGTTTAACAACAATGACAGTGTCTGGTGTGGGTAATGGCCATCTCACACCTCTCACATGTGGATTCTCCCTTCTGTGGTGCTAACTGGGTATTGTACTCATTCTTATGCAGAGTCTTTGAATGTTCAGAGTCTGGGTTGTCTATCCAAAGAAAACTACCAAAATTTCAAATTATATTACAAAAAGGTCCCTACATTTCAAGCTTATCATTTCATTTAAATTCCAAGTACTCTACTATAATCAAATTGTATCTCTTGCTGGGGCCATAATGGCAGTAGTCCTCAACAAATTTTGTGGACAGTAGGTTTAAAAAATAGCATTTGTATTGGGAAGAGAGTTTGGACTTCATTATGGTCGAAATTCCTGGGGCCTCTTTAATATTCAGGCTAAGCACAAGTTTCTACTCACTCTGTTAGAATGTAACCTCTCTCTTCAAATATCTTTAACAGCTTATTGCATATAGAATAAATTAAAATGTGTAAGTCTTTACCAAAATCACTCTAAATTTCCCAACATTACTGCATTTTCTTCTTTTAAGCATCAGTTTAAATGTCACTTACATGGAAAGGCCTTCCTCACCAGCTGATCTAAAATAAAACTGTGTGTGTCATGCTTTATCACAGACCCTTTTCTTCTTCTCCAACAAACTATATGCTGTAAGAATGGTGATCTTTATAGCTCAACTTATATTTTCTGTCTATTCAGTTTCTAAGAGTAGGCACTAAATGAACATGTGTTGAATAGAGGAATAAATGAAGGAAGGAAGAAAGGAGGAAAGGAGGATGGAAAAAGGGAAGGAGTGACCTTTGACAAGGATTCTCTCTTAGTTCATTCTGGCTGCTCTAACAAAATACCACAGACTAGGTAGCTTATAAACAACAGAAATTTATTCTGCAATGTTCTGGAGGCTGGAAAATCCAAGATCAAGACTCCAGCACTGTCATGTTCTAGTGAGAGCCTTCTTCCTGATTCATAGCTGACACCCTCTTGCTTTGTCCTCAAATGGTAGATAGGGCTAGTAAGTGCTCTGGGTCTCTTTTAAAAGGCATTAATCTCATTCATAAGGGGTTCGCCCTCATGACCTAATCACCTTCCAGAGGCCCCACCTCCTAATACCATCAACTTTGAGGATTAGGATATGAATTTTGAAGGAACACAAATATTCACACCCTAGCACTCTCCCTTGACCAAACTTGAGTCAGTTTCCTCCGATTCCTTTTTCTAACTAGTCCCTGACCTTGGGCTCTGTCCTTGGCCCATTTAAATGGTTTTAACAAGAATTCTGCTGATTCAGTTTAGGGAAAATGCTCCACTCTTGATAGCCGATCAATGTTTTTATCCCTTGCCCTCGTATCTTATCACCATGGCCTACCTGCAGCAAAAATACACCCAAGTTGATTTAGCCACCATACACCTTATTCCTGATGTTTCCTCTTATTAATTTTGTATCCACTGACTGACCCCTATATTGCTTGGCTATAAATCTCTACTTATTCTTATTATATTGGAAGTTGAGCTCAATCTTTCTCCTACTACAAAACCCTACTACAGTAGTCCCACTTGATAGTCTTCCTTACCATCTTAACAAGTGTTATGAATACTTTTTTCTTTAACAATTTCCAAGACTTTCTCTACCTACATCTCCCTGAATATGCCATCACTCCGTAAATGCCTTTTACATTGTAGACTGTGCTTACAATATCATACTCTTTATGCCCTAGTTCACATCAAAACCCTCTGTAATATGTGTCTTCGAAGTCCTGTGTCAAACACAGTGTCTTTCAATATGGACTGAAAAACTTCTGTTTGCATAAATACTTGCTATTCTTCATCTTCCTAAGTTATCTCCTTTTAGAATCTTAAATAGAACTACATGTGCACTTGCCTTCTACAAGATTGTAAACTCCAGTAATGAAAGTGTTACTGTTGGGGTGATTGGAACTTCGGCGTTGCCCTAGGGACATGGGGTGGGGAGTAGGGGGATAACGTCACAGAAGTGTAACTGGCATTACTCCATGGTTCTTCCTCATTGATGTAGTGAAGAAGCACAGGTCAATGAGATTTAGAAAAGATTTATTAAAAGAATATTTTAAAAAGACAAGGCACACCCCAAGGAGGACCATGGATGAGAGCTGTAACAGAACATTGTAACAACAACAACAAACAACAACCAACAACAACCAACAACAACTACGCAGAAGCGGGGATGTCTACATTATATTTAGGCCATGATGGGTAGTTCCAAAGGCATTCTTAGGTGATTAGCATTTGAGGTCATTTTGATTGACACTTGGTTGCTATATAATTCTTTGTCTAGTGTGCATGTGTATACCCAGGATTCTGCTACCATTGTGGTGTTCTTTGGGTGGTTTATAGGCTGGGCCCCTATTCCTTTGTTCCCCTTGTTGCTCATGTCTGACTAGTTACCTAACATTATTGTGAGAGATGGCTAAAAAAGTCACTAGGTTAGATAACACAATGTTAGATAATGTTGGAAATTTAGGGGCTCACAAAATCTTGAGAATCGGTCTCTAACTTTGTAGTTAGTACACCTTTAAGAAGAGAAGGTCCTAAAGAGACTAATTCCACAGGATAAATAGAGGAAATAGATCACTGTGTTTTTTTTTCTCTGACAGTCCACCCCTGTCCTAGCTCCTACCTTGTGCTATAGCTTCTCCATTGTGCCTGCGACCCTGACCATTCTCTATAAAGGCTGGGCAAAAATCTCAGAGTGTACAGGGAAGTAATATGATCCAGAGACCTTATAGTCAGGAGCCAGAATTCCAAATATAGATATAGAGCTTCCATTTCTTGTTCTCCCCTGATCATATCCTCTCAAGTCCTGTTATTGACACAATAAATGTCCCCAGAGTCTTTCACTCTTTCCACTCCAGATTGATTGATGCCCTTAATGACCAATGCTGCTGGCTCTCTAGTCGATAGACTATGTGAAGGTTATTGATGCTATTTCTTCTGTTAAGTAAGATCTACATCCTGATAATTTTATAAGTATAATCAATTAAAAACAATAAATGAGATTAGTTAAATATTTCACATAACATATAGGTGCAGAGATTTAAATATGATCTGAGAACACTAGAAATATAACAATACCTCAAGATAAACAAATGGCAGACAAGAAAACATTTCCACTTATAGAAGAATGTAGGTAATAAATTAAAAGAACCCAGAGAATGAGAGAATTAACATTCTATAGCCCTTAATGGAGATTGATAATGGTCATAATTATCAGAGCACCAAGATCACCAAAATGGAGGATGCGCAGACATTACATACTTCCTAATGGAAATAGTGAACATCACCTCTAGAGTGATCTTGCCAAAGAACAAATATACTAACAAAAACAAACAAACAAACAAAAAACAAAAAACTAATCTGATCAGGCTTCTACTTGCATCTATTGGTGACTGTCACATTGAGTGTCAGGTAAACAAGCATTCATTGTTCTGTTTTGGGTACACTACCATACGCCTAAAAATTCCATCAAAAATGATTTATTATAAACATCGCAACTTTAAATTTGAATACCAAAGTGAAATGCTATTCTTTAGCAAAATATAACATGCAAAGACAGCCCATTAGAAATAGAAAATTTTAATGGATGATTATAAAGTGGAACTCTGGTCCAAAACCACCTAGATCAGATAAAGTCTGGAGGCCACTTGTACCATATAATCAGGCAAAGACTAATCAGCATCTTATATAAGCTTCACCAAATCGCACAAAAAGATCTGAAAGCACTCCACACATTTTAACAAGCTAGCTCTCCTTGACACAAACACTAGACAGATGAGAAGACCAAGACCCAAGGAAAGAATATCTGAGCCAAGCCCACTCCACTGTTCAAAGCTGGACAGGAAAACATAACCAGACGGATAATAGCAAAATAAGGGAACTGTGAAATGCAACGAGAGAGATAACATTCATCATCTGCATGTGATTTCTGCGTATCACAATGTTGAATAACTGCAAACAAACAGCGCTTTTCAAAGTCGTTCACCTCAGTCCCTCCCTGTACAAAGTAAAAATTTTAGAACAGAATTTACACTAAGTCTGACAGTCGAAGAGAAGGAATACATGAGTATGATTTTCTCTGACAGCCCACCAGCTGTCCTGGCCCCTGCCCACCCTGTTCTCTGATTTCCCCACTTGACTTTATAGCTGGGACAGACCCAGTCTGAGCTCTTCAAGGGTTGCGGTAAGTGCCCCCATCAAGAGATTGCTGGGAATGTGGCATTTCCCAGGAGGCCTTACATCGTGAGAAAGAAGCCCAAAAGAGAGAACCCCCACGGATGAGGACAAAGGAGACCAACACCAGAGAATAAGCGGGGCCGGGCTGGGGGTGGGGGTCAGTTCACAGAGATGGGACAAAGCCTGCTTTCAGCCCTAAAAGCCTAGGCATTGCTCTCAGGATGAAGCATCTCCTCAGTTACTCTTGAGGATTCTCAAGGTCACGAGGACCTTGGCACGAGGGGCACGACTGGCTCAGCGGAGGGAGGAATCCAGGGGACTGGCAGAAGTCATAGTGAGGACTCTGAGCAGGGACCAGCAACCACCTCCACCAGGAAACAGCAGGGTGCGCAGAGCTCCGCCCCTGCGGTTGGTGGCGCAAGCCACAGATAGGGTAACCGGAAGTCCCGCTCCCCAACATCCTGTTTCAGACTGTGCGGACTGAGAGGGCTTCAAGCCGAGGCGCGGTGGATTCCAACCTGGGCAAGGCGGTGTCCGTGTGCTGTCAGGTGTCAGGTGGGTCTGTAAATGAGGACTCAGGGCAACGCCCACCACAGAAAAGAGGGAGTCGACTAGACAAGAGCCCCACCCTCACCTGGGAGGCTTGCGAGGTGACTACCCCATACTTCCTCTGGAGAGCCGATGGGATGGCTTTTCTGCGCATGCGTGAGGGGATGGGGCGGGGGATTGGGACTGAGAGCCTTGGACCTTCCAGCCCTCATGAAAATGCCCCTGAGAGAGGATCGAGAGGCCACCCACTCAGATAGTGGTGGCCTCCCCCTGAACCTGGGCCTGTCTGAAGAGCCTGGGAGGCTCAGACGACTACCCCACACTTCTGGAGAGCTGAGGAAGGCTCCTTTCATGACATGCCAAGGTATGGTGTGGGGCGGGGGTGGTTGGGCTTGGGGAGGAGTGAGAGCTTTAGACCTGCCAGTCTTCTTGAAATTACCCCTGAGCAAGGACTGAGGAGACCCCCCTACCTACTCCACATAGTGGTGGCCTCCCTGAGACTGGGTCTGTCTGACTGACCTGGTAGGCTCCGGGAGTCCCAGGGTGGCCCCGTGTAGGGGCGGACTAAATGTTGCTGATTTGTGCTTCTGGACTATGAGAGAGGTGAGCCCTTAGCCTGAGGTAGGCAGTGCCACTTGCGCAAAGCAGGGAATTCCAGGCCTTGCTGGAGTTCCTGGCAGGACCCTGGTGAATTCTTAGGGTTCCGTCGACCCCGGTGAATTCTGGGGTTGCGATGACCCCCGGGGCGGAGGGTGTGGCTCAGTGCCTCGCCCCTTTTTTCAGCCTTGGTAGCCCTGTGCTTGAGGTGGCCCTCCCACGGTGACGTTTCAGAGAGGAAGGCCTCCATTGGAAATTGGTGCCTCAGGTAATAGGTGGCAGGGGCATGGGACCAGCCTGTATTCAATTTGAGGAGCACCTGCAAGTATTATGGGACTAACCAAACCATGGCAGAGGGCGCTCCAGCCGCTTGCCCTGCCGTCAGCCCCCAGAGCCCAGGGAAGGGATGGCAGCCAGAGGTGACCCCTCCCTTGCTACTTTGGGTCCGGGAAGGTGACGGATTTGTTCCAAATAGATTATTCAGTGGGTGGAGGGTCCCAGGCCCTGGCACGTGTCATTGTGTTATGTCTCAAGGGCAAACTGACCACATGAAAGGGTGGTCGCGCACATCACAGGGAACCCTTGGGAGTTCCTGAGCAGTGATAGCGCGATGAGACAGCCAGTTGCTCTTCTGTAGTGTTCGCTCACTGGTAAGCGTGCCTGACCGTAATGGGCAAACTCGTGTCTAAAAGAGTCCCAAGCCATGCCAGGCTTACAGGTGAAGACCCCAAGACAAGCCCATCTCGTCTCTCCTTCCCAGTTGTCTCAATGAGAATAGGCCCTTTTCTGGCAGGGGTGGCATTAGGAACCAGGAGGTGGGGACAGGTCTGAGCAGTAGCCAAAGTAAAGATCGTGAGTGAGGGCTGAGCAAACCACCCATTCCTTAAGTCAGGAGCCAAACATAACTCTGCTTAGTCCTGCTGTCATCCCTGGCAAGTCCTGGACAGAGCTGTGTGGCTGAGATATGGCCTTATTTCCTGTTCCTTGAACTTTGGGTGAAGCTTATTCTTCACATCTGATCACAGGACCTATTGTTAGTCAAGGGAAGGACCTTAAATGAGGCTGATGGGGACACACATCCAGTGCCTGGCAATTCGAAGGAGGCTCCTGGTGCTGGTACACCTCGTGTTCCTATTTTATATGTGTAACTCGAAAATGTATTATATGTTTTGACGTGTGTTACTCAGATATTTGTTTAGTATAGATTTAAGTAGCTTCAACATCTCCAAGTTTGTGAATGATACTGGTCAGACATTTCATGCTCTAATGAGGTTTCATAGTGAGAGTTCTGTTGTTTTGGAAAATAGTTTGTGAATTTATCCATCTTACGTTGTCATCTGGAATAAGATAATGTGGCACTGCTATAGGGATTTTTCTTGGAAATATAAAGGAAATCAGCTTTAAAATAGTTGGGATTAATAGAGAAAAATAGAGAAGAAAAGCTAAATCATATTGAAATCTTGGCTTTCTCATCCTTTTTAGGGCTTGTTCTGTAAAAGTAAGTGATGTGTACATGTATTTGCTTAGCTCTTTCAAGAATGTAGCAGAAATAAATCTTAATAAATCAGACCTGATGCTCTCTGGCTTATTTCTTTCCCAAATGGCCATTGAACAGCTGATCTTTGGAAAGCACTGCACCAGTACTGGGAATGCTGGAATTCAACAACTCAGGACCTGCTCATTGAATTGTAACATAGGGAAGCAATAATCCTTGAAGGACACGGTGGGATCTTCTAATAAATACCTAAAGGAGAAGTAAAACGAGTAAAAAAATCCTTGAAGGACACGGTGGGATCTTCTAATAAATACCTAAAGGAGAAGTAAAACGAGGTGTGAGTAGGTAGGTGGACAGTCCACATGAGACTGTCAAAGTGTTTATGCAGTTAGGAATGGCAGTGTGGGGCTTGGGGAAACTTGAAGTCCTTCGGTGAGAGTTAATTTCCAACTAAACTAGGGTAAATGTTGGGCCGGATGAGGCCGAGGGCACCATGAGCAGGGAGCAGACACACAGATTGGGTGTCTAGGGTTGAAACCCGAGGTCTGTAATGCCAAACTGCTGTAAACTCTTACCTTTGGATCCCAAGCACATTAGAGTCAAATTCACACCTGGTACTGGAATCAAGGTGTCCTGCCTTCCTGTCCCCGTGCAGTGGGACACAGTGCACGAAATAGTTGTTCTGTTTATGTGTATTATCTCTAAGGAGTTTTCTGAGCAAGAGATGATACTCCCTTGAGATTAGACACCCAGAAACCACTAGGCGGGCACTCTGCCATGGCCTGAGAGAGTCAGTGCCCTCTTCATTCCAAGAGAAATTTAAGCTTTCTTCAGTGTAATTTGGCAAACAATAAACAAAGGCTAAATTTTGAGTAGGGGTACCATGAACGAATAGAGGCATGGGAGGGGGGTTGGGATGGCAGGTATAGGGTAGGAAAAATATTTTTCCCTCTACCCTTCTGGTATCTTGGCTATGAACCCCCCACCGTGTAATAAAATGTTTAACAAGAGATAAACAAATTTAATTATGTACGTAGGTACAGGAGATGCTCAAAGATATGAGACTCAAAGAAGTGACCAAAGCAAGAAACGTTTGCACCTTTTAGATAAAGAAATAGTAAATTTGTAAAAAATTGACAAGGTAAAGTGGTTTGGGCTTAGGGATGTAAATTGGTGAAGAAGTAACAAGATTTTTTATACAGTCTTCTAGGCCCTAAGACCCCTGTCTCTGGTGATATGGATGGCTTCTATCTTCCTGGTGTTTCAGGGCATCTTTCATATGGGAGATTTATCTCCTGCTTTCAGGGGGACCCAGGAGGGTCAGAGTGTGCCTCCTGTACCTGTTGTTCCTCAAGTACCTTTAATTCAAAATAACCAATATGCCAAAGTGACATGTTTTGGGGTGACATATTCTGATCCCTTACAAAAGGCAGCCTGGAAGGAAGTCAGACGTTGGTCCTTGACACCAATTCTGGGAAATCTGAATTACATCCAGCTGGTGAGGACATTCCCACAACCAAATTAAAGAACATAAACTCCGAGAGGAAGATTCTACAAAGTTCTGCTTGCTGAGGAACATTTTGGTCTGATTTGGATGCTATGTCCTGTAGCAGTGTGTTATCTAAGAAAGCCTATATTTAGAAAACACACTGGTATACACATGTATACGGGTGAGGCTGGTAAGATTTGGGGTCGACACAATCGTAGCAGTAATTCTCATTCATTCAAGTCCTAAAACATGTCAGGCACTGTGCCAGGTACTTTGTATACTTCGAATTCATTCCAACGGTCCTAGAAGGCAGGCTTTATCACATCAAATTCACATATGAAGATCCTCAGGCTCAAAGAGTGTGTGCTTGTCCCCAATTTCACATGTCTAGTATATGGCAGAGCTGGAACTAGACCTCTGAATTCATCTTGAGCCCCTTCTATTTCACTCTTCTCAGCCTGGGTTAGACCTTCTGTCTCTTAATTTCTCTTCTCACTATTCCTTACTGCCTCTCAGGTTATAAAAAGAAGGATGTTGTAGCCGAGGAACTGAAGGCAGGTTTAAAGGAGGAAGTTTGAAATCAGAAACACAATGTGGCCGCTGTGTTTCATTTAACTAGGTATGTCCACTCCTATGCCCCAGGGTTCTTTGATGACTCTGCCTGGGAACTGGCATTTTTATCTAGCTTCACCCCTCTCTGCATTACAGCGCCCTTCCCCGGGTCTTCCCCCGTGTGCCCTCTTGTCGAAACTGGAACTTTGACGCACTGGCTGACTCTTCACTCTTACTCCAAAAGCCACACCTTGTCCTCAATGCAAGAAAGAGGACAAGAATCACCTGCCCTCCTTCTGACTTAGAGCATTCCAACTCCCTAGTGGTCCCATCCCTCACCATGTATCCCGGTGATAGCAACATCCTGTTCCACATAATAGGTAACTTTGACATTGAAATTTAGGCCTGGCCACCCACAGGGAGTCTCCACCAGGTTCTCAAAATGTTTTCCCTGACACCTTATGATTATGGTCCAGTATATCACAGAACTTACTAATTAGGGGGTATAAAACTGAAGTTAGAGAGGGGTTTTTGAAACCACCCTGATATTTACATTAGAATTTTAATGAGCTTTTTTTTTCCCCCCTAAGACTGGACACTGAACACACACACCTATGAGCTTACCTATGTGGTTAATAACCAAAGCCTCCCTTATAAGTGACAGTTGAGGAAATATTCAGGAGCATGGAAATCACTTCTTCTGAAGTATCTACTGGGGATCAGTTTCCTAAAGTCTCTGGAGTCCTTCCAGAAGGTGAAAAATTATTTATTGATAGACATGCCACCTTTGGTTAGCAAGATACAAGTAAGTCAGTGTCCTTCTATTGCGTCTTGTCTAACTGCTTGACCCAGGAGAAAATCTCAGTTTTCCCTTGTGCTTAATGTCCCTCATACAAGTGTTCAGGCATGTTTCATCCTCTCAAAGGTGGCAGAAATTCACAGAGTTTGACCCTGCAGAAAAAGGAAGAAGAAAAATTCTTATCCTACTCAGATTTTACAAGTTATTGCATAGGTCAGTGCAGAGATGTACTACAGAGTGAAAAAGGCAAAACCTCCCAGCTGATATTCTTTACAGGATCCTTTTGAAAATTTGATGTGAGCCAGTGTTTGGAAGCAACTGTCATATAGTAGGATCTCAAAAACGTTGGAGAACTGCAAAGAAATTTGGCCTCTGCAGAAACCCTACCAGGAAATAAAGAGGATGGCCGTCATAAAAATTCTAATAGCAACATTCTATTGAGCACCTACATGTAACAATTTATGGGAGAGACTGCAAGTGCTCATCTAGCATCTTGCCTTCCTTTCCTTCCTGGGCTCCAAGGAAAACTTTTCCAAGTGTACTTGTAGTTAGAAAGAATCATGTGACCAGCCCTTGCCATTATTCTGCAGAAGCATTATTTGTCATTTTCAGGCCCAAGTTTCATATCCAGTTTTCCACCTTCTAAGGTTCTTCTTCTGTCAGTCAGTAAGCACGGAAGTCCTGTGTTTACAGCATAGACCTATCAAAAGCAAGCAGGTGGGACCCCTGTGTCACCTGTTAGCACAGAATGTCTACCAGGTCACATGGAGAAATAAACTTTTAATGTATTAAGCTGTTCATATTTTAGGCATAGTTTGTTATGTCCTTGAGCAGTAACCTTTTCCGGTAAAATACAGCTACTGTGTCTGCTTTTTGTCTTATCGGAGTACTTTAATCACTAAGATAACTGTGCATGTAGACTTCCTGCAAGAAATTCTAATACTGAGAACTGACAGTTGTCCCTCTTTTATAGCCCAAATTCTGCCCTTTCCTCAAAGGTGAACATAATTAACATCAAGTATATATTATTTTAAAGCTGATCCTAGTTTTCTTTTCCATATATAGATGTACTCTAAAAATAGACTGTGATATTTTTCACATACATGGGTTCACTAATCTTTTTCATTCTTTCAGTATTCCAAACCAATATATATATTTATCTCAGACATTGTAATTTTCCCATCTTCAGGTTCATTATGGGTCTTTTTTATACGTTCCATGTCTCCAACCAGTTTAAACTTTCTTCTTGAGTCTTGAAAAAATAAAATACAGTCATAGTAACTATTTTCATGTCCTTGTCTACTCATTCTATTACCTGTACCATTTCCAGGTCAGTTTAGATTAATTTCTCCTAATTATTGGTTACATATGTTTCTGCTTCTTTTAATGGCTAGCAACGTTTGACTGGATGCCGGATATTGTGAAATTATGATTTTTACCTTGTTCACACTCGTGCAGAACAAATGCACATTTAAAAAATACATCAGTATTCTCAAGCTCTGTTCTGTAATGCTATCAAGCTACTTAGAAAGAAAATAATCTTTTCGGTCCTTGTTTTCGAGCTTTGTTAAGATGGGACCAGGGCAGCATTCATTAACCATGGCTTACGTTGCCACACTACTGGGGCAAATATTTCTGAGTACTCTTCCTGATGCCTCATGAATGATAGTGGTTCATCACTCTGACAGGAAGTGCTCCCAGCCTTGTATGGGCTCCTCAGTTCTTTCTTTGTGCAGCTCTCTCCTCTTTGGTACTCACTCTCTCATGAAATCTAGCTGCCTAGTCTTCCCCAGTCCCTCAGCTGCATCTCAACTCTGAGGGACCCTGGGCTCCACCTGGGCTCCAGGCAGCAAGCTGGGGCTATTATAGGCTTATATCCTTTGTTTTACCTCTCGCAGCAATTATTGTCTCTCACGGTCTGACGTCCAGTATATTCTATAAAGTTGTCACACATTTCACTTGTTTTTATACTTGTTTCAGGCAAATGGTTAAATCTAGTCCCAGTTCTTCCATCTTCACCAGAAGTAGAAGTTGTATAAGTCAAGAAAGATCTAAATTTTTGTAGCACATAAGTCTGGATAGAACAAACCAACATTTCAGACGCCTTAAAGTTAACATTGAAAGACTGTGGCAACCGCACAAACACAGACACCTATATAATTCTGTCCTTGTGAGAGTTTTATATAAGCAAAATTATACAGTAGATAAGGTTGACCTTAAGATCTTTTTTTTTCAGAAATATGACCTTAAGATTGATCCAAGTAATGAGGAGTCATGTGTCCATTCTTTTCACTGGGGTATGGTGTTACCTCATATAGATCACAGCCTATTATCCATTCCTCATTGAAGGACATTTGGTTTGCTTCCAGTTTTTGCCTATTACAAATGAAGCATCTGTAAACATTCAGATGCTGTATTTTTGTGTGAGCAGAAGTTTTTTTTTGTTTTTTTTTTGTTTTTCCCTCTAGGAAAAGTATGCAGTAGGGGCTCGTTAAAACATAAGCATAAGTTAAAACTATTAGAAACTACCGAGTGCTATTCCAGAGAGCCTGGACCATTTTGCTTTCCCACATGTGTATGAGAGATCCAGAGATCCAATTGCTCCACATCCTCTCCAGGCCTCAGCACTTTTAGGTAATTTTCTTGGTTTGGCTATTGTTTCCTTGTTTGCTTGTTTTCTGCCATTTCAGTAGATACGTAGTTGCACCTCATAGAGGTTTAAATTTACATTTCCTTAAAGGATAATGATGTTTAATGTAGCTTCATCTGCTTATCTGGTATCTATAAGTATTCTTTGGTAAAGCATGCGCTCAAGTCTTATGCCAGTGTTATATTTGGACTCTGTTTATTGCTAGTGAGGCCAGAGAGTTCTCTTCTCTTTAGGGAACAAGCTCTTTCTCAGATACATGATTTGCAAATATCTCTCCCAGTCTGTGTGTTGTAATTTCTTTTTTCTTATCAGTGCAAAAAAAATTAATTTTGGCTAAGGCTGATAGAAAGATATTTGCTTTTATGGATTAATGTCAGGTGTAAGAACATTCCACAGTGAAGGGGAGGGGCGTGCCAAGAAGTGATGGGTTTGCAGTCTGCAATAGAAGACATATGACAGGGTAGCTTGGAGGGAACATTTTAAAGTTCTTTGCTTAGTTATTCTATATGTGCCTTGGTACAGTGGATTTCTATTGCTTCACTGAGAATTCCGAGGGGGCACCTCAAACAACGGCTTCCGTCAAGTACCCATGGGGCCATTTCAGGAAAGCAAAACTGTTTGAGTTGCTCAAGGCAGTATGACTCCAGAGGCTATAATAAACATCGGAAACCTCTTCAGCGGGAGATAACTGGCCTTTTACTATTATTATTTTAAGAGAATATAAAGAATGGACCAGAAATAGAAGAGAATAACAGAGTGAATCACATGTAGTTAGGCCGGGGTTATTTTCATGAAACTTTTGTGAAAATACATACATACAGGGACAGAGAGAAAAACCCATTGGTTGATATTGCTTAACATTATATGTACATATATATTTTTCCTTATTGTAACTGTTGGGGCCGATCGGAGTCCTGTGTTGCCCCAATGGCAGGGAGAAGGGAGTGGAATAACGATGGCGCAGAAGTGTTGGAAGCATTTTCTGTTGGTTCTCCCTGATTGACACAGTGAAGAATCACAGGTAGGAGAGATTTAGAACAGATTTATTAAAAGTATATTTTAGAAAGAAAAAGAATGCCCCAAGGAGGCACACAGTACCAGTGAAGAGTTGTAACAGAGCATTGTAATAACAACCACAACAATAACAAGAGGGCAAAAAGGGCCACAAAAGGGAAAAAAAGGACCCAGAAGTGGGAATGTCTGCATTATATTTGGGCCATGATAGCTGGTTCCAAAGGCATTCCTAGGTGCTTGGCATGTGAGGGCACATAAGCTGGGCACTCCCATTCCTTTGTTCTGTTGCTTATGTCTGACTAACTACTGAACACAGGAATGAGACATCATTATGTGTCCCTCACAATGCCTAACAGCAAATGTTATACACAGTAGAAACTCAGTTAAGTACTCGATTAGTTGAACTATGTTTCTTTTATAGTGAAAAATTCAAGGGCAATTGAATCAGATTCTGATTTTTCCCACTTCAGTGCTATGTGACCTTGGGCAATTTATTAAATCTCTCTTTAGTTTCAGTTTCATTATTTATCAAAGCCAATAATAACTAAATCAATGGGTTGTGGTAAAAATTAGATGACATTCTATGTAAAGTAAATAAAATAAATTTGATACTCGATGTAACGGTGTCCATCGAGTTAGGAATCCATTTGTAAATATTAGACAATTCGTGTTAAAATATTAACCAGGAAAATATTTCCTACTATTTATATGGAAATGTTTAATATGTTTTATATATTAACTGAACAAACTCAACAAATTTCCTGAAATGGAATAAAACGAAACAAACAGAAAACATGTATTATGTTATCATTTAGATATTTAAAGACATCATTTCCTAGTTGCTTAATAATTGTAGATGAAAAAAGGGCCACACTAAACGGACAAGCTCAGGGGAAGCCAGCATGGTGGGCCCTACAAATTTAGAGACTGAAAGTAACCACATAGGCTAGCCTGAACATAAAATTCCTAATTAAAAGCAGGTCATGGCAGTAGTCACATCCTGGGCCTGTAGCTTTCTTGACAAAGATCAGTCTTTATTTTAAGTGAGCCTTTCTATTGTCTTTTTGTATCTAAGATAAGATAGCCTTGTAATGTCAGAGTAATCCTTTTTTCCCAAACCCCTCAGGGCACAACCCACTGTATTAGAACACAGACCACAGAACCTCTCATGGTTATCTTGTCCTCCATAAGCTATCTCTATGTGCTGTAAATGTTAATTATTCACTCTCTTGAACCCACTAATGTAAAAGAAGTACATGTCCCTCTGTTTAACTTTTCATCCAATCCTAGAGATTTCCCTGCTTTGCTCCCCTGACTCTTAATCTACCACCAATGATTTCATGTAACCCTCCTGACATTTCCTCCTTTGATTCTAATGTTATAAAATAAGCTGTGAAAATGCATTCTTCTTTGCTTCCTGGCAATTGTCAGTTTGGGTCAAATAAACTCATTAAAATTCTCTACAGGCTTGACAGATTTGGATGTTTCCTACATTTACATAATCAATATAGTGTCAACAAACATTGCTTTGCTTGCAGTAACATGTCCTCTCTTAACACCAGCGGCATCAGAGTTGCACGTCTTCTATGACAATTTGCAGACTTTTGAAAATGTCTATATGTGATTCTGGTTTTATCCACTATATTTGAAGTGTAACTCAAGAATTTCCTCAACCATTGTGTTATTGTAAAATTTATCTTGAATTTGGAGATATAAATGTATTTTCTTCTTGTGTAATCATTGGCTAAAGAACATTTGATTGAGAAATAATTATTATCTGCTGTGTAGGTATTAACATAAAGAGCTCTTTTAACAGAGAAACAATAAACATGAGCTATTTCATGGGGTGTATCGCCATACAGGTATTGTTGAGGACAAAAATTTTTCCTCTAGCCTTCTAGATTCTTCTGGCTGGTCTAATAATCAAATTGACATGAGACAGACTAGCAAGAGAAAAACAAATTAAAATTTAGTAACCTGTATACCTAGTCTATACATGAGAGAGACCTGGAAAAACTGAGTAACTTCCTGAAATGGCAGAAGCCTTCACCTTAAATACCACCTCCAGCTAAAGGAAAAAAAAAAAGATGTTGGGGTGGAGAGGAATGTTAGTTACAGAGGTTACCAGGAGATTACCACTGTAAATAAGGGTAGGGTTGTTATGCAAATTTAAGTCCTTGCCTTCTCCATTGATAGTGAAGGCAGGCCTAGTACAGTGAGGGGTACACCCTTACAGATGGAGATTTCCCTTACAAATGAAAATGTCCTTTTACTAAGGTAACTTCCACTTGGGTTTTCAGAGCTTCTCCCTGGCCTGCTGTTTCTTAAAATTAACCAGCCTAAAATAATCGGTATTTCCAAAGAGGCATATTTTGGTGTGACTGTTGCTGGATTCTCAGAGAGATAGGACACCGAGGCTATAAAGCAGGAAGCAGCTTTTATTGGTGCCGGCACCAGCTCGGCAGATTCTCATCCAAAGGCTGAACCCCGATTGTAACATGGCAGGCAGTTTCATACAGTCTTGTCATTCCTACACAGCTATGGATGTTCCATATAAGGAAGAAGAACATAAGGAGAACAATGATTGTCTGCCAAACTATAAGAAAACCGGCTTAATCGTTTCAGCAGGTTTTCCGACTGCCGCGTCAGCCGGAGAGTCCTAGGAAGGGGGGGTGCAGTCAGGAACAAACTCCTTTGAGCAGGCAATGGTCAGGCAGGGTCAGACAGGGTCAGCCTGCCACATGACAAACTCTGCTCCCCTTCAGTATTGCTAAACACAGCGTAGGTGTTAATAAACATTCTTTTCTAACTTCCTCCGATTCTGAATGAAAGTAATTCTAAACCAAAGTTTAATTAAACTTAGTCTTTTCCTTCTCAAATTCAGTTAAAACATTAACATTTTTAAAAATTATTTTTAAGGAATTTAATTCAATTATACAAAAACATTTCTAAGGTTTATATTTATAATGACATCCACTCCAGCTGATTTATTTCACTTGTATTTCCAAATATTTTGAGCGAGTCAGTCTCCTTTTAGGGTTTTCCAAGAAATCTTGATGTTTCCTAGTTGATAGTCATCTCTGTATGTACATCTGAACCATTTGCATAGTTTCTTTGTAAGTTTCTTATTAGAGAATAATAGCAACATGAAAAGTAATTGTATACAAACTTTATTCCAATTGTATATATATGATCTGCCGCCTCTGAGACGGGACATCACTTGTAAAATTCTTAATCTTTTAGCAGGAAATGAAATGGGACATCTCTTGCAGAGTTAATTATTTTAGTAAACTTAGTTAAGTTTTCTTTCCTCCTTTCTTTGGAAAAAGGCTCCGTTCTCTCTCTCAAATCCTGATAATTGCCCTGGTGACACAGATCCTCTGGCTATTGATAAGGATCATCAGCCCATTGTTAAGTGGAAATAGTGTTAAGCCAGGCAGGGCCCTTAGAGTCTGGCCCTTATTAACCAAGCCTGTTTCCCTTTACTCACTTAATAGGCAAATCAATAATAGAAATTAATAGATGTATGATTTAAATAGCGAGTTTGTATTTTCTTTTGTCTAGGGACTGAGGTGGCACTTCAGCAGGAAACCCAAGACCCCACCCTGACCGAGGCAGGAAAGGAAAGAGCTCCATGAAACCCCTGTAGGCAGGGACTATGGCCATTCTCAGCAGGAAGCAGGTACAGAAGAAGAGACCTCTTGTTCCTCAACATCCATACTAATAAGGGGGTTCATGGCTCTTAGAAAAGAGTTAGGCAGGAAAGTTAGTTAGGGGGTTTCGGGTCTGCCTGCAAAGACACTGAGATCATATTATCTTAGAAGGGGTCCGCCCTAATCCGCCCACAATTAAGCAAACCAGAAGGCATTTTTTTAACTCACACGAAGGAACCAGGAGGCAGAGATTTAGGTACCAGTTTAAGCCAGTCACTCGCACCTGCACAATGAAGACCCCAACGACCTTCAACTCACCATTATACCATCATTATAATATGATGCATATGCCCAGAAGTTCATTGATATCATTATAACAGACTGAATTCTGAGAACAAATATGTGCAGAAAGCAAAATGATGAATCGCTGAGTCCTCTCAATCTTAGTTGTCAATCAAGGAAGCTCACTCTAAGTAAACCCACAGCAAAAAGGGATAAAAACCCTGAAGTCTTTGTTACCAGACTTTTTGAGCCATGCTTCTCTTGCTCGGGCCTGCTTTCACGTCTGGAAGTGTACTTTTCCTTCTAATAAACTTTTCTACTGTATTTTGGTGTCTTGTTCAATTCTTTGTTCAAGACATCAAGAACCTGGACAATGCTCTAGGAGAGGACCCCACTCTCTGGTAACACCCTCCTGTATTTAAAGATTGAAAGGGCCTCAGAAATGACCTTGTCTTTGGGAAGCAGATGAGTTCAAAACAGAGAGAGAAAGGAAATCATGGAACTAATTCAGTTGAGGATGAAGAGGTGAGTAAAAAGGCCCTTTGCTTGTATTACCAAACTCAGGTTCAGCTGCTTGGCGCTCATGAGCCGATAATCAATTGAGAAGCAAGATTTTGAGCCAGTAGTCGAGAGGCAAGTTTTGGTAGAAAGAAAGCTGGCACTCTGAGAAGATGGCAGACTGCTGTCACAAAGGCTGTCTTGCTGCTTCAGTGCACGCAGGGGTTACTATAGGAAGAGGGCTGAGTAAAGGACAAGGGGGAAATTCCAAGGCCCACCCTGGGAAGAAAGGGGTCTCTTGACCTACTATTTTATCTTCTTGGCCTTGGCTTGTTTCTCACGTCACCTGGAGCTAGTCAAGTAGAGGTCGGGGGAGGATTCTGCAGTCTATCTTTTGGCACCAAATGATCTGAGAATCAAGCTAGTTTCCTTTGAAGTCTGTTCCTAGGATTCTCAATAAAGCAAGTTGTTGATTTATAAGTTACACATTAGTTTACAAGGCATTCTTATGTACATAAAAAATGAGAGCGAGATTGTAAGGAAAAAAAGGGAAAAATGGTTGTAATCATAAGACTATAATAAAACTACAGCAATTATAGTTATAATCCCCACTGTCATTTCCTCATTTTCATTTCTATGGAAGTTTTGTTCATCTACCTGTAATGCACTTGTGGGACAATAATTTATCATGAAATGCTCGAACCTGTAATGAGACATGGTGTTCAGTTCCTCTGGCTGGAGGAAGAATTCCAAGGTACATTTGCTTTCTAGTTGTCAAGATCTGTCTATGTAATTTAGTTATACTTATTATGATTATTCTGAACATTCTGTAAGAGACTAATATTAACGCTAATACAGTTAAACTTAACTTTACAATTCCTCTTAGGACAGGTTTTATTCTTGATGGTATCCAAGAAAATAAATGAGAAAACTAATCTCTCATGCCTTGGAACAAAGGTGGAAGGGTAAGGGCGGAAAAAGCGAATGAGTCACAATGTTTCTACTGTTGCAGAAATGTTGCAAAAATCAGACCTGCAAGAAACTAAGCATCACTTGGAGAGTTGGAGAACTCAGGTTTATTACGCCAGCGGTCCCAGAAGAGGTAGCGCTCTGAAGATCTGGAGATCTGGGCCCTAAGCTCAGGGGCAATTTTGCCTTTGTATTCACACTGTTACAGTAGACATGGGCTACAGGCAGTTACAGGGCATGTGATTTTCGAACAGGAATTTAGGTAATACATCTGTTATCGGGACAGAACAATCATAGGGGAGGATGAGCCTTCAGTTGATCTTGAGATCATTCTGCCCTTTGGCCTATGCAGCAAGCATGTCCACAGAAGCAGAACAAAGAGCTGATTACAAGGTTAGCCATTTGAGTGGAAAATTCCTCTTCAATCCTCCCTTTTGATGCTATTTAAATTCTTATAGGGCATCAACCTCCTGATCTTCCTGGCCTAGGGGCTGGTATAAGGGTGGTCCGGATGTCACAACCATCTGTAACTTTATGGATTCTAGGCATGAGGAGACAAACGTGACAAGGCAGTTCAGGATACAGGGACCAAATAAGAGCTATGAAGAGCATGAAGAGAGGACCTGCAAGTGGGAGATGCTAGGATCTCCAACTTCATATTCTGGACCAGGACCCCCATGACTCGTTCAATTGTTGGCGGATTTTTGAGGCTCTATCTGTAAGCATCCTGGCTGCATCTCTAACTATACCAAATTGATTAACACAGAAACAACATTCTTCTTCTAAAAATAAGCATAACCCTCCATTTTCAGTTGTTAGAAGATCAAGTCCCCTTCAGTTTTGTAAAACTACTCCTGCTAAGGAATCTAATTGGCTTTGAAAAGTGACAATGCTTTTGGATATGTCTTCTAAGCTATCAAATAGGTCCTTAGATAAGCTCTGGTAATAAGACAGGGAGGAGGCTAGGCCAGCTAGTGTGCCAGTGTCTACCCCTATAGCGATGCCAAGGCCTATAAGAAGGGGAATGAATTGTATTGCTTGTTTGGTTCTTGTGTGTGTTAGAGGGATAGCTATAGACTGGTTTTTGGGAGCGATGTTTATTTCAGGGGCTAAGTAAACCAGGGTACATGTCCCTGTCCAGTTAGCTGGGAGACAGAAATATGAATTGGTTCCACAAAGAAAGAATATACCTGGGGTTCTAAGGCAAAAACTCATTTCAATAGTAAAAGGGTGATCATTTGGCCTTTTACTGTTTTCAGATTCCCAGTGCCTGCTAGAACTGTCCCTGTGAGGGGTTGGAGGGGTCCATAGGAATTATCCTGAGATGCTCCAGAGGTTCTATTTTTCCAATGTAAAAAATTTCTCATGGTATCTATAAAGACCCATTCAGTGAGGTTTTCATATGCTGGTAAGAGCAGGCATTCTTCTTGGGAGGGTTCGGAGCAGGATTCCCAAGGAAAGATGCTTAAGCAGTCATTTGGCCTCCCCTGACAGTAACCTGAACTTTTATTTAGTAACACTATAGTCTTCATGTTGGGTTTCCATGAGAATCATACAGGTTTCTTAAACAGCCTGTGCTACTTGGAAATTAGACCAATCTTTTGAGGGTTCTATTTCTATAGTATAATTGCAACGAGAATCTTCAAAAAAGCCTAAATTTTGGCTCTGGCTTGGGTTTTGGCTTCTCTTGATACAAAGGGGTGCCTGAAACTTAAGATTTGTACGAGTTGATGTTGCTCTCCAAATTGGAAGTTCAGGAGAACCTGCTTGAGTTAAGTTGGTTCTGTAGGACATTAAGAGGTTAGTTGCCCATCCTGTTAGTGTACTTTTAGTCATGTCAGTGATTTGGAAATCAGATAAATTTTCTATATTCATTAGTTCAAACAGGCAGTTTCCCCAATACTTGGGGCGAAGGGGCATGTTACATGTTGCCCAATACTGGATGGGGATGGAGACAGCCAAGTAAAGGACAGAAGATGGAGATAGGCAGAACCAACCATCTTTAGCCAAGTCATTGTTGGAAGAGTTGAAGAGACGATATATTAAATTAAGAGTTCTATATAAGTACTCAGTATCCATAATTCCCTTGTAGGGTGAGCTAAGAGACACTAGTGCTTGGATTACCTGAGTATAAAAGCCTATTAGAATTAATAAAGGAAGGATTTTCTCTATGATTATAAGAGTTGAGAGGTCTAGCTTGAACATGTAAGAATCGAGAGAATCCTGATGTAGGCTAAATAGGTCAGGGCTAAAGTGATCCTTTGACTCAGAGTCCAATTGGAGGATGCTACTGAAGCCAAACCTAAAGCAAGCAGCAGGGCAAGTACCCTAAAGAGAGTTAAGGCTACAGGATGATAACAATACATTTGGACAGTCTGGACGGTTGATCCTCAAGCTTCTGCTGTGTGTAGACTGGCCAGCTTCCAGTGGTGGCCAGAGCAGGGCCAAAGATCTCAGGTGGATTTCTGCTGCCTCCAGAATGTGACTCAGAGCAGCTGATCAGGAGAGGCTCTGCAATTCAGGTCTCCTGGTTTTCTGGGGATGTCACTCTCTTTAACCAGGTGTGGTGAATCCACGGGGTGATACTTGCAACCTTAACAGCAGTGGGAAATGCTAATATAACAGTGTGAGGGCCAGACCAGCTCAGCTGGGGTGGCTCCTTCTTCCAATCTTTAACCCATACTTCATCTCTTGGATGATAGAGGTGGACCCAATTCCCTAAGGGGATAGGAGCTCTTTCTAAGGTTTCCTGATGATGTGGCGGAGGATCCTCCCTAAGGTCTGAAGGTGTTGGGACATTTCTAGGTCACCTATCAGTCGAGGGTCTCCTTTTAGCTTTGCTATTACTGGGGGAGGTCTCCCGTAAAGAATTTCAAAAGAAGAATAGCCTGAAGGCCTTGGAGTGCACCTTGCTCAGAGTAGAGCTAAAGGCAGGAAGTCAATCCAAGGTAACTGGACTTCCTGACAAAGCTTAGCTAGAGTGGTCTTGAGGGTCCAGTTCATGTGTTCAACTTTCCCTGAACTTTGTGGCCTGTAGACCATGTGGAGCTTCTATTTGATTCTCAGAGCTTTGGACAGAGTCTGGACTCTTTCAGACACAAAGGCAAGTCCATTGTCAGATCCTATAGAGAGGGGCAGCCCTTATCTTGGAACAATTTCCCTTAATAAGGCTCTAGCTACTTCTCGTGACTGTTCAGTGCATATAGGGAAAACTTCAGCCCATCCAGAGTAGGTGCAAACTAACACAAGCAAGTATCGGTGGCCCCGGCAGGGCTTGATCTCAGTAAAGTCCACTTCTGCATCTTCGAAGGGCATAGTCCCAATTGTTTGCACCCCTGGATTAGACCTTGGCTTTTGGCCAGAGTTGTTTTGTGCACAAGTCACACATCTAGCACTGGTCTGGAGGGCACAGGATTGGGAGCTTGGGTTTGAAATAGTAGTGGCCTAAAAGGCTTTCTAAAGTAGTCTTCCCTAGGTGAGTCAACTCATGGTGTTGTTTTATCAGCTGAGCTGCCAGCGCAGTGAGAATAAAGTCTTTGATCTGGAAGCTCCCACCAGCCCTCCTTCCTCTTGGATACTCCTTCACTTAAAGCCCATTGTTCTTCTTCCTTAGTGTATTTCGGGGATAGAGGCAATTCTGGTGCCAGGAGAACCTTGGAGATTGGCTCATAACCCATTGTGGCACTTGGTTGGCAGCCTCCTTAGCTGCTTGGTCTGCTAGTCAGTTTCCCCTACTGACAGAGTTGGTTCCTCTCTGATGGCCCTTGCAGTGAATGACTGCCACCTGGGAAGGCTTCCAGACTGCCTCTAACAATTGGAAGATTTCTTCTTTGTTTCTGATTTCTTTTCCTCCTGCCATCAGTAATCTCCTCTGTTTATAAATGGCCCCACACATGTGCAAAGTAGCAAAGGCGTACCTTGAGTCGATATAGATATTGGCCCGTTTCCCTTCAGACTGCCTCAGTGCCTGGAGGAGTGCCCATAGTTCGGCCCACTGTGCCGAGCAACCCTGTGGCAGAGCCTCAGCTCTGAACACTTCATCCAAGGCTGTTATTGCATAGCTGGCTTTGTGCTGTCCTTCACAGATGAAGTTGCTTCTATCGATAAACAATACCAGTTCTGGGTTCTCCAGAGGAACATCAGTCAGGTCTGGCCTGCTTGAGTAGACTTCATCCGTGACTTCTTCACTTTCATGTTTGAGAGGCCCCTCCTCAGTAGGCAGAAATGTTGCGGGGTTCAATGTCCGCACAGTCTCAAGGTGGACTCGTGGATTTTCGCAAAGCAGATCCTGATAACGAGTTATTCTGGTGTTGGTCACCCACTTATGTCCTTGATTATTCATTAATACAGTTACAACATGGGGGACCTTTACATTTACATTCTGTCCCAGCGTGAGGTTGTCCGCTTCTCTGACCAGGACTACCATGAAAGCTAAGGCCCAGAGGCATGGCAGCCCCACAGCCACCGATCTAGCCGTTTGGACAAATATGCAATCAGGCATTGCCATGGCCCATCTGTTTGCGTGAGGACCCCCGGTGCAGTATGATTCTTCTCATGTATGAAGAGGTTAAAGTCCTGTGTCACGTCTGGTAGTCCTAATGCTGGGGCACTAGTCAGAAGTCTATTTCTTTGAAGGCCTTTTCTTGTTTGGAGCCCCAAACCAGGGGGTCTTTACCGGACCTAGCTGTGACCTCGTACAGTGATTTGGTAATTTCAGAGAAACCTGGTATCCAGATCTGGCAGAATCCAGCAGCCCCTAGGAATTCACAGACCTCTTTCTTAGTGTTTGGCTGAGATATTGAACAGATGGCCAGTTTCTTTTCATGTCCAAATGCCCGATGTCCTGAGATGATGAACCTGAGGTATCTGACCTCCTGTTTGTAGATTTGAGCTTTCCTCCATGACACCGTGTATCCTATGGTAGAGAGTGGGGCTAACAAGGCTCTAGTACTTTTCCAGCAATCTTCTTGGGTAGGGCTAGCTAGCAACAGGTCATCTTTATATTGGAGTAGAATTTAGTTCAAAGTCTCTCCAGGAAAGGCAGCAAGATGTGCAGCCAGTGCTTCACCAAACAGGGTGGGTGAGTTCTTGAAGCCCACAGTCGAGTCCAAGTCAGTTGTATCTTTCTCCCGGTGTATGGGTCTTCCCACTCAAAGGCAAACAAAGGCTGGCTGGCCGGTGATAACTGGAGGCAGAAGAAGGCGTCTTTGAGATTGAGGCAGGTGAACCAGCTTGCTTGGGCAGGTAAGAGACTCAGGAGGGTGTACGGGTTGGGGACCACTGGATGGATGGTGAGCACCGCGTTGTTGACGGTGCAGAGGTCCTGGACGGGGTGGTAGTTGTTCCCTCCAGGCTTCTTGACTAGTAAGAGCGGAATGTTCCAAGGTGAATGATAATTAGAATTCCGATGTCGCGCAAACACTGGATGTCGTCCCGAATTCCTAAGCGTGCTTCCTGTGGCATGGGATATTGTCTTTGTGTGACAGGAGTGGCTCCTGGCCTCAGATTCACTATGATGGACACGTGATTCTTAGCTAGACCTCGGGGCCCCTTTTCTGCCCAGGCAGCAGGGAACTCTTCTAGCAGGCTGGTTGGATTTGTTTGTTTTCTTTCCGGAGAATAGAGATGCCATTCATCCTCCCCAGGCACAGTCGCTGTCATCATTAGAGCAGACTGGCTCCTCAGTGTGAGACTGGTGGGCTTCCCGGGGGCAAAGGTAATTTGTGCTCTAAGCTTTGTTAATAAGTCTCTACCCAAAAGGGGGATGGGGCACTCCAGTAGGTATAGAACTCATGAGTTACTAGGTGGCCGCTGAGTGGGCTTTATAGAACAAGTGAGTGACTCGGTCCCCTGTGGCCCCAATGATAGTTGTTTTTGGGTCCATGAGGGGAGCCACAGGCATGGTTACCACAGAGTGTTCAGCCGCAGTGTCTACCATAAAAGTCATTGATTGGCCCCTTACTTCTATTGCAACTATAGGCTCCCAGGGACCTAAGATCAGGGAGCCTGGTTGCCCCTAGTCTGACTGCCAGTGCAGTCAGGCCATGCTTCAGCCAGGCCGATAAGATCTTGGATGACTGGCTCAGGCTGGTATTTCCCTTTACGGGTTTGATTGAACTTATTTCACCCTTCAGACATCCTCCTGTGGTTGGGCAGTCATTTTTCCAATGGCCGGTCTTTTTGCAATAGGTGCACTAGTCGTGGCGTAGTGGTGGTCTCCTTTTGGCCTCTCCCTTCCATGGGGGAGCAGTCTATTGTACCGGGCCTGAGATCCCTAACACAGCAGCCAGCAGGAACACCTTTTGTTTCATCCGCTTATCAGCTATGTTATGGGCCTCTTGGTCACAGTTTACAAACACCTTGTTTGTGACCTCAAGTAGCTGGGTGGCATTCATCCCAGCAAAGCCGTCTAATTTCTGAAGTTTGCGGTGGATGTCAGTGTAAGACTGAGCCATGAATGCTGCGTTGACCATGAGTTGGTTTTCTTGCACTTCAGGGTCAAAAGGAGTATACACTCAGAACGCCTCACTTAGTCTCTCATAGAATTCTGTGGGTGACTTCTTCGGCTTCTGGAGTACTTCTGCCATTTTTGACATGTTTATTGGCTTCCTGGCCTCAGCTTTTACTCCCTGCAGTATGGCCTGCCAGTACCTGTCGAGACTCTTCCATTTGGGATGTTGAAGTCCCATTTGGGCCTGGCATCAGGCGCTGAACCTGTGGCCCATGCTGCAGGGTCTAGTGCACTCTCTGGTGCTTGTCCTTGGACCACCCCCGTGCTTCTGACAGAATCTGGCGTCATTCTTGAGTGTTGAAGATTTAGGAGGAGATGGCGACCATCATCCCAGGTAGGCTGATAAGTTTAGAATACGGACTTGAGCAAGTCAATCATCACCTGGGGTTTCTAAGAATAGGACAGAGTGTGCTGCTTCCAGTTGAGGAGGTCGGTTGTGCTGAATGGCTAATAGTAGAGGACAGGGCGGCCTGGCTGGAGTGTGTCATCTTCTCCCATCTCTAAAGGGCCTCGCGTTTCTCAGAGGGGCATCTGAAGGGCCACAGACTGCTGGACTGGTTGTGTGACTGAGTGAAGATGCGGTGGACTTGGGCTTGGTGGCCTCTCAGGCTGTTGGGGGTGGCGAAGGCACCGATGGTGGAGGGCTGTTCGGTAATTGTGGGTGGAGCAGCTGTGCAGGGACTGGCGGAGCTGTTGGGATGTACAGTGGTGGGAAGAAAGAAGGGTCCTCTTGGTGGATGACTCTTACTGGCTCTTCCTTGTTTTTTCCCTGAGTCAGTCGGGCCACAAGTACCTTACTCTGTCCCTGCCTATTTGCGCAGAACCAAGCCCAAGGGGGCACTACAGTAGCGACTTGCAGCCATGAGTCTATGTATGGAAACTGGTCTAGATGACCAGAGGTCCCTGTCACTACCCAGTACACAGCTCTAACAGTAGAGAGGTCCAGGGTCCCTTCTGAAGGCCATCCTACCCCGAAGGCAGGCCACTCGAGCTAACAAAGAATACGAACTTTTCCCGGGGTCAACTTGATCCTGCAACTCCCTGAGAAGCCTTTCTCAATTTTTTTTTCAACATACAATTTAAGACAGTTGGCTTAGAAGAACCTCCACCCATATTGCCTTAGGGAGCTTCCTAATGGAGGGGGAAAGTAGACCTTAAAATTTCAAGAAAATAATTTGACAGAGGGCCCCTATGTCAAAAGGGCCATTCAGAGATAGACAATTCTTAAGCTGAATCAGTGGTTAATTGCTCCCCCCAACAGCCTCAAATTCCGATGAGCCCACTAAGACTCCGTAGCCTTTAGGAAACCTTAAGTGTGCCCAGCTGTGGAGCCACATATTTGTACCTGACAGATCAAACCGATCAGGCCACTCATTCACTCACTCATACACACACCAGGTTAAAACATTGCCTCCCCGCTTTTGGAAGGCTCTGACCTAGTCTCCTTCCCCTTGGGAAGACCCTGATGTCTTCCCCCACTGGGAAGACCTTGACCTGTGTTTTCTAACTGAAGAGTAGGAGGTGATCAAGCTCCCCTTCCATCTGGAGACGGGACCTTACTAGGGGGCCGAGCCCCAGGTCCTTACCTTATCCTGTGGCCATTCCTGGTGAGTTGGTCCGACCCTCCTATGAATTCGGTTGGGGATTCAGCCGTCGAAAAGTAGGAGTGCCGGTCAGAAAGAGAACCCGGAATACCATCAGGTGGCACGCCTCCCCGTTCGTCTGGGAGCCCCTCCTCCCCAGCCTGGCCACGCCACCGGTCTGGCAGCTCAAAGGGCCAGCGTGGTTGGAATCTCGCTGAGGCCTCCAGAAATGTCGCAGAAATGTTGCGAAATCAGACTGGCGAGAAACCAAGCACCACTCGAAGAGTCATAGAACTCAGGTTTATTACGCTGGCAGTCCCAGAAGAGCTAGTGCTCTGACGATCTGGGCCCCAAGCTCAGGCAATTTTGCTTTTATATCCATGCTGTTACAGTTGGCATGAGCTACAGGCAGTTACAGAGCATGTGATTTTCGAACAGGAATTTAGGTAATACATCTGTTATCGAGACAGAACAATCATAGGGGAGGGCGAGTCTTCAGTTGATCTCTAAATCACTCTGCCCTTTGGCCTTTGCAGCAAACATGTCCACAGAAGCAGAACAAAGAGCTGATTACAAGGTTAGCCATTTGAGTGGAAAATTCCTCTTGACTACTATATTAGGTAAAGCATGCATGAATCAGAGAAAAATCTATATTAAAGAAATGAAGTTTGTGTGTGTTTAGTATGTGGTTACACTTGGGAAAAATGAATTTCTGACTAGAGGAGAAACAGCTTTAAAATGTTTAGCTGTGCTAGTGATTAAGTCTTTATTGCAAATTTATTTGCATTAGTAAGACACTGCAGGAAATTTGCATATGTGTCTTGCTGTAGTAAAAAAAAAATTATGGTAGAAAGAAAGAATATCCCATCTATCTAGTTATCAAATAGATTGAAAATAGAGCAGTCGAATATAATTTGTAATTTGCGTGTATGTGTGTCAGCAAAACTGCCTTTGACACTAGCATCCATTTTCTCTGACAGTAGTTTAATAGATAATTGTGGTTGAAAAAACTGATATCTAACAGGAAATTCTCCTAATACTGATTCCATATAAAAAAATGACTAGGAAGAAATCGGATTGACAGTAACAATCAGTAAATTTCAAAATTCGAGTGAAAATCTTGTTGACAGTAGGGTGTTCAATGCAGAAATAGTTTCAGCTCTGACACTATGTCCTAAGGTTCAGTATATATTTATCCATATACAAAATATATGTGCAAAGACAGTGTAGTGTGGTGGAATTAAAACTGAATTTGTAATCAGGACATGTGGATTAGATTCCAGTTGAGTTCTTACTACTGGTGATGTCTTGGAGAATAGAAACTCTGGGAATAACATTCTTTGTCTCTAATTATCCCCAAAGATATTTTAGGCTCTAAATTTCTTTGGTACTTTGATTTTATTTTATCATTGTATGTAGGAAGATAGCTAGATAGATTAATGGATATATGTATGGATAGATGGAAAGATGAGTAGATATACACACATACATATGCACAATATATACATATATATAAAATATATATGAATACATACAAACATATAGATTATTTTCACGCATATGTATACATGTAGAGTGATACCACAAATTCTCCTGGTCACAGTTTTCTTTTGCAAATATGAAACTTTTTTGGCTCGTAAATATGGCAATAAATTATCTGTCATCTCTTATTAAAGACCTAAAGCTGTTTAGCAAATGGGACTTGAAACAGAATTTTAGGTTTTGAAAGGTACTATTAATCCACAAATATTCATATACATGTATTGTGAAAATGCTTCTTAGTGAATAATAGAAGTATCATGAATGTATCCATAAAAAATTCTGATATTGAAAATATACTAGGCAGTGTTAACTATCAAGAGTCTAACCTTGCCAAAATAACTTTCATTTTTGATATATAGTACACATACTATTAGCAGAAACATATTTTTCTAGTAATGACTTAATAAGAATAAAACTCATGTGAATAACATACAAATAGTGAAATCTACATTTTACTCCTTTAACCAATGTGTTTACATTCATGGACACTAAAGACCTCAATCACAAATCTTACAGAGCATTTTATTAAATATATACCATTAAACAGAGAACAAATAGATATTTAGATCTGTCATCTAGACAGATTGAGTACATTTCTGTAGAGTAGTTGGCTTTATTTGAGTGAAATAGGCCTATCAGTGAGAGGTCACAAGTAATCAGCTACCTATATATACTTTGGAGTTTAGAAGTAACTAAGAGTTTAGATGACAAGTTTTAAAAAGCTCAAACTAAAAATGACCATATAATTTAGAACTTCAAAGCTGAAAAAAAAAATCTCATTTTTTTAAAATGTAAAAAATGATAACTGAGTCATTAAAATATTTTTAAAAAGTCTTATGGTAAGAGAGTGACAGAAATAGGACTTTAAACCCATGCCCCTGGGGTCAATGCTCTTTCTCTTGTACCATGTTTCTCTCCAACATTTGTTAAATTAAAACACACACAAGTGGGGGTAGAAAAATTAATATTACTTCTACTCTTTTTAATTCTTCTGATTGGACTAATAATCAAGTTAACACGAGATAGATTAACAGAAGAAATGACCACATTTATTACATATGTACATATAGGGATTCCATAAGAATATGAAACAGGAGAAGAGATCCTCTAGATAAGACTTATATACCATCTTGAGCAAAGGATGGGGGTTAGTGGTTTGGACTTCAGAGGGCATAAAGGTAATTCACATGAAGATGGAAAAGCAAATGTTTGGTAAATAAATGTTTACTGGGTCATGTTTAACAATGGGACACAGAGAGGACTTTGATCAAATGAATCTTGCTAGATTCTTCCCTGCCTACCAACCTAGTACATATTAAACTCTAGTTATCTATGTCTATAGCTGCCTTCTTGGAGCAAGTCTTCTATCTAAATACTTTTAGGCAGTTACAGAGAAAGTCAAAGGTGCTTTCTGAATTTTCTGTTTCTTAATAATCAGCTCAAAATAAATATCCCAATAGAAATATATTTTTTCAATAGATTTTATTTATCTATCTATCTATCTATCTATCTATTTATTTATTTATAATTAAGTTTATTGGAGTAACATTGGTTAATACAATTATATAATTTCAGGTGTACATTATCATTTGACATTTGTAGATTCTATTGTGTTTACTACCCAAAGTCCAGTTTTCTTCAGCTACCATATATTTGATCCCCTTTACCCACTTTACCCTTCCCCTATTCCCCTATATTTGAACCCCTTTACCCCATCTACCTCCCTCTTCCTCCCCCACTCCACTAGTAACCACTAGTCTATAGTCCATGTCCATGAGTCTCTTTTTGTTTATCCTCATTTGTTGCTTTTAGGTTTATATCTCACTTATAAGTGATATCATGTGATTTTCAACTTTTTCTGTCTGGCTTATTATGCTTAGCATGATTATCTCGAGGTCCATCCATGTTGTGGCAAATGGCAGTATTTCATCTCTTATGGCTGAGGAATATTCCATCGAATATATGTACCATGGCTTCTTTAACCAATCATCTATTGTAGGACACTTCAGTTATTTCTATGTCCTGGCCACTATGAATAATGCTGCTATGAACATCGGTTTGCAAATATCTTTTTGGATATGGGTTTTCAAGTCTTTGGGGTAAATACCCAGTAGAGGGTATTTTAATCAATGACAAACTGCACATACAGTGGTGGTCTCATAAGATTGCAATGGAGCCAAAAACTTCTTATCACCTAGTGATGTCATAGCCATCATGTCATAGCACAGTGCATTACCCATGTGTTTGTGGTGGTGCTAGTGTAAACAAATCTGTGCTGCAAGTTGTATAAAAGTATAGCAAATTTAATTATGTACAGTACATAATACTTGATAATGATAATAAATGACTATGTTACTGGTTTATATATTTACTACACTACACTTTTTTAAAATTTTTATTAAGTTTATTGGGATAACATTGGTTAATACAATTACATAATTTTTAGGTGTACATTATAATTTGACATCTGTATATTCTATTGTGTGTTTACCACCCAAAATCCAGTTTCCTTCAGCTACCATACATTTTATCCCCTTTACCCACTTCGCCCTCCCCCTACCCCCCTATATTTGACCCCCTTTGACTGTCTACCTACCCCTTCCTCCCCCAACCCCTTCTCTCTGGTAACACTAGTCTATAGTCCATGTCCATGAGTCTCCATTTGTTTGTCCTGTTCATTTGCTGCTTTTAGGTTTATATGCTACATATAAGTGAAACATGTGATTTTCAACTTTTTCTGTCTGGCTTATTATGCTTAGCATGATTATCTCGAGGTCCATCCGTGTTGCAAATGGCAGTATTTCATCTCTTCTTATGGTTGAGTAACATTCCATTGTATATATGTACCACAGCTTCTTTAGCCAATCATCTATCGTAGGACACTTCGGTTGCTTCTATGTCCTGGCCACTGTGAATAGTGCTGCTATGAACATCAGTGTGCAAATATCTTTTCGGATATGAGTTTTCAAGTCTTTGGAGTAAATACCCAGTAGAGGGATTGCCGAAGCATATGATAGATCAATTCTTAGTTTTTTGAGGAACCTCCATACTGTTTTCCATAGTGGCTGTACCAATTTGCAGTCCCACCAGCCAGTGTATGAGGGTTCCTTTTTCTCCGCATCCTCTCCAGCATTTGTTATTACTTGTCCTGTTGATTATAGCTATTCTAACAGATGTGGGATGGTATCTCACTGTGGTTTTGATTTGCATTTTCCTAACAACTACCAATGTCGAGCATCTTTTCATATATTTTTTGGCCATTTGTATGTCCTCTAGGGAGAAGTGTCTGTTCAGGTCCACTGCCTATTTTTTGATTGGTTCATTTGTTTTTTTGTTGTTATTGATTTATATGAGCTCTTTGTATATTTTGGATATTATGCCTTTATCAGAGGTGTTGCTTGTAAATATATTTTCCCATTCAGATGGTTCTCTCTTACCTTGTTGATGATTTCTTTTGCTGAACAGAAGCTTTTTAGTTTGATGTAGTCCCATTCACTTATTTTTGCTTTTACTTTTCTTGCTTTTGAGGTCAAATTCATAAAATTCTCTTTTCGTCCAAGGTCCTTGAGTTTAGTTCCTATGTTTTTTTCTATGCATTTTATTGTTTAAGATCTTCTATTTAGGTCCTTAATCCATTTTGAGTTAATTTTGATGTGTGGTGATAGACAACAGTCTAGTTTCATTCTTTTGCAGGTGGTGCAGATTTTTCAGCACCATTTTTTGAAGAGGCTTTCCATTCTCCACTGTATGTTTTTGGCTTTTTATGCTGAAAATTATTTGCCCATATAAATATGGGTTTACTTCTGGACTCTCCATTCTGTTCCACTGGTCCATGTGTCTGTTTTGCTGCCAATACCATACCGTTTTGATTACTGTTGCTTTGTAGTATAATTTGAAGTTGGACAGAGTGATGCCTCCAGCCTTGTTATTTTTTCTCAGGATGGCTTTGGCAATTCGGGTTCTTTTGTGCTTCTATACAAACCTGATGATTTGTTCTATTTCTTTAAAAAAAATGCTGATGGGATTTTGATGAAGATTGCATTAAATCCACATAATGCTTTAGGTAATATGATCATTTTAACTATGTTGATTTTTCCAATCCAAGAACATGGAATATCTTTCTATTTCTTTGTATATTCTTCGATGTCTTTTAATAGGGTCTTATAGTTTTCATTATATAGGTCTTTCACATGTTTCATTAGATTTATTCCTAAGTATTTTTTGTTGTTGTTGCAATTGCAAAAAGAATTATTTTTTTTCACTTCTTTTTCTGACACTTTATTATTAGAGTATAGGAAAGCTATGGATTATTGAAAGTTGATTTTGTATCCAGAAACTTCACTGTATTTGCTTATTGTTTCTAGTAGTGTCCCCGTGGTGTCTTTAGGGTTTTCTATATAGAGAATCATGTCACCCACAAATAGTGGCAGTTTGACTTCTTCGTTTCCTATTTGGATGCCTTTTATATCTTTCTCTTGTCTGATTGCACTTGCTAGGACCTCCAATGTTATATTGAATAACAGTGGTGAGAGTGGACAGCCTTGCCTTGTTTCTGATCTTAGAGGGAAGGTTTTGTTTTTCACCATTAAGTATAATGTTGGCTGAGGGTTTGTCATATATGGCTTTTATTATATTAAGGTATTTTCCTTCTATACTGATTTCGTTAAGTGTTTTGATCATAAATAGGTGCTATATCTTGTCGAAGGCTTTTTCTGCCCTATTGATATGATTATATGATTCTTATTTTTTAATTTGTGTATGTGGTGTATCACATTAGTCGATTGCGTATGTTGAACCATCCCCGTGTCTCTGGGATGCAGCCCACTCGATCGTGGTATATAATCTTTTTAATATGTTGCTGTATTCGGTTTGCTAGTATCTTATTTAGGGTTTTTGCATCTGTGTTCATGAGAGATATTGGTCTGTAGTTTTCTTTTTTTGTGTTATCTTTACCAGGTTTTAGTATCAGAGTAATATTGGCCTCATAAAATATTTTGGGAAGTATTGCATCCTCTTCGATTTTTTGGAAGAGTTTGAGGAGAATAGGTATTAAATCTTCTTTGACCAGTAGAATTCACTGGTGAAGCCATCTGGTCCTGGACTTTTACTTTTCGGTAGGTTTTTGATAATTGTTTCAATTTCCATACTGCTGATCAGTCTATTTAGATTTTCCAGTTCTTCTTGATTCAACCTAGGAAGGTTATTTTTTTCTAAGTATTGGCCCATTTCTTCTAGGTTATTAAATTTTGTGTTATATACTTTTTCATAGTATTATTGTAAGATCCTTTGTATTTCTGCGATATCAGTCATAATTTCCCCTCTTTCATTTTTGTTTTCCAACAGGAATATTTTAGAGCGACAAACTCTGGTCCCCTTCAATGAACATTCTTTAAATCTCCGTTCCTCTTCTCAATTTTCTTGCATTCCACAGTGCTACAGAATTTCTCATGTAGAAATCCTCAATTATATGTAATGCTATTACCCATTTGGCTTTTTCCTTGTTCTTTAGTACAAACCTTCCATTATTTTATTATGAAGATGGTATTCATGTCTCTCCTCCCAAGCATTTCCTTTATATTTCAGAAAAAGGAGAGATGGGATAAACTGCATCTGAAATTATACAAATTGGGAATCATTTTGGTAAGTGGGAATACTTCCAAATTAATTCTTTATAATGTCCTTTACAGCATTATGATTTTATACTTTATTTTGGTCTTATTTACTGTATTATAACTTTGTTGAAGACAGAGAATGATTTTTGTTCCTTTTATAGCTACCACCTCACCTAGTCATGGAGGAAATGACCAATTCATCAGGAAAACCAAAGACTTAAGATCCTTCAAGTCCTTCCCAACCCTAAGAATGGGGTCTTTGGCAAACTAAGACCATTAAGCTAGCCATCTATTTTGTAAGTAAAATGTTGTTGGGACACAGCCAAACCTATTGATTTAGTACTGTGCATGACTGCTTTCAAGGGCACAGTTGATAAGTTGCCACTGAGACCATATAAATGGCAAGACTAAAAACATTAGCATTCATTTTTTCTTTTTTCTTTTCTTTTTTTTTTTTTTTTGCTTTATTGAAATAAAATAGACACTTAGTTGCTTGTATTACATTGCACAATTCAATAATTTTTTTTCAATTATAGTTGGCATATGATAATATATTATTAGTTTCAGTCATATAGCGTAGTGATTAGTGATCACCCTACTAAATCTAGTACCCCACTTCCCCCTTACATATTTATTATAACATCATTAACTATTTTCCTTATGCTACACTTTATATCTCCATGTCTATTTCATAACTATCCATTTGTACTTATTAATCCCTTTGCCCTTTTTCACTGTCCCCCCAAAACCCCTCCCATCTAGTAGCCCTCAAAATATTCTCTGTATGAGTTTATTTCTGCTTTTGCTGTTGTTGTTGTTGATTTTGTTCTTTAGATTCCACATGTACATGAAATCATGTGATATTTGTTTTTATCTGACCTGTTTCATTCAGCACAATACCCTCTAGGTCCATCAAGGAAATAACTTTTTCCATCCCCTTCCTTTTAGTCTGTGTGTCTTTTAATCTGAAGTGAGTCTCTTGTGGGCAGCATTTAGGGGTCTTGTTTTCTTATCCATTCAGTCACTCTATCTTTTGGTTGGAACACTTAATTCTTTTCCATTTGAGATACTTGTTGATAGGAATGCAGTTATTACTATTCTTTATTCCTGTTTTTGATACCTGTTTTTTCTTCTTTAAGAAATCCCTCCAACATCTCCTGTAATACTGGCTTAGTGTTGAGAAATTCCTGTAGCTTATTTTTGTCCGAGAAACTCTTTATCTGTCCTTTGACTGTAAACTAAAGATTTTCTGGATAAAGTATTCTTGGCTTTAGATCATGGGTTTTCATCATGTTGAATAATTTTTGCCAAGCCCATCTGTCCTGCATGGTTTCTTTTGAGAGATCAGCTGCCAGTCTTATGGGTACTCCCTTGTAGGTAACTAAGTGCTTTTCTCTTGCTGATTTTAAGACTGTCTCTTTGAATTTAACCTTTGGCATTTTAATTATGGTGTGCCTTGGCATGGGCCTCTTTGGGTTCTTGATTTTGGGGACTCTCCTGGGGTTGTATGTCTATTTCCTTCACCAAGTGAGGGAAGTTTTCCAACAATATTTCTTCAAATAGTTCTTCGACGTCCTGTTTTCCTTCAGGTACCCTTAAGACACGAATCATTTTACATTTAATAGTGTCTCATAGTCTCCTTAAATTATTATTATAGTCTTGGCTTCTTTTTTCTTGCCTTTTTGATTGAGTGTCCTTGGTTTCCCCATCCTCTATATCAGTGGTTCAATCCTGTTCTTTATCCACTCTGTTTATTTCCCTTAATATCCTCTTCATCTCAGGTAATGTATTCTTCATTTCTGGTTCCCTTTTATAATTTCTATTTCCATTTTTGTGTTTTTTATCTCTTTGTTAAAGTTCTCACTGAATTCATCTACCCTTCCTCTAAGTTCATTGAGCATCTTTATAACCAGTGTTTTGAACTCTGCATCTGTTAGATTGATTGACTCCATTATTCCTGGATCTCTGTTCTGTTCTCTCATATGTTTTCTTCTTTGTCTTCCTATTTTGGCTGTCTTTCTGTATCTGTTTCTATGTACTAAGCAAAGCTCCTAAATCTCTCGGTCTTCTTAGCGTGGCTTTGTGTGGTAGGTGTCCAGTGGCACAATTCTGAGAGGGATTCAGCTGCAGGCCAAGTTGAGCCCCAGCCTGTGCCCCTCCAGGGCCACCTGTTAAGATTTAGCAAGCAATCCATAGGTGCTATGGTTATAGCTGCCACAAGAAACCACACCAGAAACTGAGGCCAGTGTGAGTCTTGGCACTGCTCAGCAAGGGGCACCAGACTCACCGAGGACACACATGGATGTGGCTTGGGTGGGGCAGCAAGTTGGGGAAGGTGAAGTTTCAGGGAATCCTCTGGGTGTAGAGACCTCTGTTATCCAGTTTGATGGCGGGACTGCATCTGCACACTGAGAGAGGGGATGGTTCAACAGAGGAACAATGGATACCTTTGACACTTCTGCCTGGGATAAAGCCTGGCCTCCAGCCCTCACTCTGACAACTCAGTGTCCTCCTATAAGTCTTTGGTGCCCCCATGCAGTCCACCCTGCGCTGGTGCTCAGAGTGAGCAAGTCCTTCATTGTGAAAGTCTGCTTGCCAACAGGGCCCCTTTAAGAGGCATCTGCAGCTCCTGCTGCCACTGCCGCAGCTTCTGTCCTACTCAGCCACTGGGAACCATGCAGCCTCATGTCTTCACCACTTCCTACCTTCTACTGTTATAGGCTGATTATTTCTCTCCCTAGTTGCAGGGCTTCTGTTCATCTAGATCTCAGGTGAGTTTGCTTGCTGTTTACTCCATGTTTCTGTCACAACTTTGATGTGGTTGTGAGAGGGATGAACAAAGCCTCTATCATCTACACCATTTTTCTCCACCTCTTCCAGTATCTGACCTTTTAAGAAAAAGTTTTCCAACTCCTGCCTTAGAAAACAAAACAAACTCCCCAGCTTGTGCGTATGTTTTTAAATATTTGTCATATTTGGCAGTCCGATATTCCTCCTTACTTGAATTCCTCCTTACTTTTTTGAGGATAATCTCTACTTTGTGTCATATTTCCAGTGAGAAGAACCCAGCTCAGACTTAATCAAAGCTTTTTACTTAGAGGATTGAATATAGAGCAAAATGCTGCAACAATGAGAGATAGCTATTATTATTTCACAATGGTTATGTTGGTGGTTCCTGCACACTGGTGAGTAATATTCTGGCCAAACCGTTCCTGTTAGAGGAAAGCTCTCTAACTTCCAGTCTGTGATCTGCCAAAATGTTTTGGCTCTTCTCTAGCCCCATAGCAGTACTATGAACCCTTGATATTCTTCCAAAAATCCACTTGAAGCCAATGACAGGCAGATTTAGTTTCCATTATTTGCTACTGAAAACAGCCTGACATATACAGTTGGCATAAAAATACTAATTTGGTACCTGCTCAGAGCTACTGCTCAGGGCTTTACACAGCTCTGGGAAGTACCAAGCACATCACTATGTAAAATTGTGCGGTTACCCAACCTTCATAGTTGTAAAATTCTGCCTTGTGTATGCTCATCTTTCTAACTCCCCTTCAATTGTCTTACATCCAAGCTCTATTACTCATTCGATTCCAACTATTTTTACTACCCAGACAAGCCATGCTATTCTTGGTCTTTTTTGATTACTTCATTCTCAATGCCAAATGCAGACTCTTCAGTTTGTTCATCTGACAAAGTCCTATTCATCCTTTAATGCTATTCTCAGATATCAGCTCTATATATAAAACTTCCCTGTCACATCATTTTCTTGCCACCCACCTTCGGTGTTCATAGTAAATGACTATCAAAAGTACACATAACACTTTGTATAGATTTGTATCAATTCATTTCATGATGGTTTTATGTTAGTCTTATGTACTAAGCCATGAACTTTTTAAACAAATAGAATTGTCTAATTGCGGCCTAGTAGAGGAGACCCTAGCATGTAGCAGTTGCTTAAATGACTCCTTGTGGGCACTTTAATGTATTCTTTTAACATTTTTAATTGACTGAATGAATCAAATTATTTAATACATAAGAGTTCTCAATTCCTCCTTATCACATTTATCCAAATATGGGAATATTTTCTTCTTTTTACCAGTTGCCAATGTCAAATAAAAAAATCCCAACTTAGTAAGGAGATACTTTATTCAAAAGGATAATTTTATGGAGGGGTCAATAGAGGGAGGGGGACTATTGCAATAGAGAGAACGCTGTGACCTTAAGATTTGCAAGCCTCTCAAAGGTTGGGCAAGAAGAGGTTTTCTTCTATTGGGAGGAGTAAACAGGATTAGAAAGAATGGGGTTAGGGGATTTGGGATAAAAGAGTGGCTTGATTGGATAGTAGATTAGAAAATTTTCTACCCTGAGGTCAGCCTTTTTTCAGGTGAGATCCTATGTTGACTCAAGCTGATAATGAGTCCAAGTTCTGGAGCCTGAAGGAAGGAGTGAAACTTTAAAGTTTGATTATTAGGCATTTTGTTCCAATTGATTAGTAGGAACAAACAGTTCAGCTGATAATTTATTGTTGTGGCGTGATCAATTCTAAGACCCACGGAGCCAATTGAGATGAATTATGAGCCTTTATTAGTCGCCTGGCGACTGACTCTCTACCACGCAGGGTTCGAGGAGATCAGCCCCAAGCTCCCAAAAGAGGCAGCTCATAAAGCCTACAACCACACTTTGGTTTAACATCAAACAAGCAAGCAGATTAACCACACCCTGGTTAACATCAAACAAGCAAGTAGATTACAGAAGCAGAAGTTGGCTGTTAGCATATCTTTGCCCAGAACCACACCCTTAACATTCCCCACTGTTTTTAGGGGAATTCAAATCATTGATTCGTCAACCTGGAGCAGTGGGTAGTGAGTTCTGAGAACCATGAGTTTTACTGCCTGCACCCTTTTTTGACATACGTAGTTAACAGTAGGTCTAATCCTCTCCTATTCTGTCAGGTTTCACCTAAAAGCCATACAAAGATCCCCTTACTTTAGGACGGAGAGAATTCAGATGGTCCAGACTGGACCCTTGATAGTCTTATCTTTAGTGGGTCCTCTGTCCGACGCAGAGTCCATTGTTCTGATGTTTGGTGGATGCGCAGCCTTGATCCTGGTATGGTGAATTCAATGACGGCGTCCAGCTACCTTGACCGCGGTGGGTGTTGTGAGGATGACAGGGAAAGGTCCGTCCCAGTGGCGCTCAAGAGAAGCAGGCTGTACCTTTTTCACCCAGATCCAATTGCCTGGAGCGTGGTTGTGCGGTTGGACTGAATGCTGAGCGGTTGTTCTGGTGGCAGAGACCAGTTGGTGGGTCTCCTGTCGTGCGAGATAGAGGGCCTGCAAGGAATTAAGCAGTGAAAAATTATTAACTTCTGTTAGCTTTTCTTCCCCTAACTTGGGGAGGAGTGGTGGGGGTCTTCCAAACATTATTTCATAAGTCGTGATGCCCTCATAATAGGATGTGCACCTTAACAGGGTGAAGGGGAGGGGACTCACCCAGTTTTTGCCAGTTTCCAGCTTGAACTTAGTTAAGGTTTCTTTCAAGGTTCTATTCATTCTTTCTACTTGCCCTGAACTCTGCAGCCTATAAATGCAATGCAATTTCCAATTGATCCCTAACACCTTTGCTAGAGATTGGCTGATCTGGGTGATGAACACTGGGCCATTGTCGGACCCCAGTGTTATGGGCAGGCCAAATCAGGGCACTATTTCTGAGACTAATTCCTTGGCTACTACCTGAGCTGTCTCCTGCTTGGTGGGGAAGGCTTCAATCCATACTGAAAAAGTGTCAATGAACACAAGCAAGTACTTGAATCCGAAGATTTCCAGGCTGACCTCAGTGAAATCCAACTCCCAGTGTTCCCCTGGTGCCTGTCCACGAAGCCTCGTCTCCTGTTGTACTTCCTTGGTGGGAGTTCAATTAACTTGGTCCCTCCCAAGTGAGTGCTCTGGTGAACCTGGGTTATAAGGTCTCGGCCTAAGGCCTCAGGTACTACAATGCGGCCGTCTGGAATCTTAACCCACCCAGTAGATTCCTCTTTTCCTCCCAGCTTGTTGCATAGTTCAACTTCCCCTGGAGTGTAGGTAGGGGTGTCTGTTAGCACTCTGGGCGGTAGGGCTGGCAGAATGTCAATTGGCCCCACTGGTTTTCCAGCAGCCTCCTTTGCTGTTTGATCAGTGAAGGAGTTGCCTTGTGCTACCTCTGAGCCCGAGTTCTGGTGCCCTGGGCAATGGATGATTGCCACTTTCTTTGGCAGCCAAATTGCCTCTAGAAGGGCTAGTATTTCTTCCTTATTCTTGATTTCTTTTCCTCCCGAGGTCAGTAGCCCCCTTTCCTTATATAACGCCCCATGTACGTGTGCCATGGCAAAGGCATACCTGCCGTCCGTTTAGATATTAACGATTTTGTTTTTACCCCACCGCAGAGCTTGAGTCACTGCTACTAGTTCAGCCCGCTGAGCTGAAGTTCCGTGGCTTAGGGCTTGTGCCCCATTGGAAATCCACCGGTCCGGTGGACTGCGAAGCACTGTCTCAACTGCGTGTGGGGCAATGATCTGGAGGGTCTGCCCTAGTGTCAATCTTCCTTGGTGAGGATTGCAGCGGCAGCGATTGCCCTCATCCTGCTGCCACGTAGTCCAATCTTTTAGAGAGGTATACAACTGGTCGCTTCCAGGGTCCTAGGGTCTGTGTCAGGACCCCTTTCGCGATTCCCCGCACCTCAGTAACAAAGAGCTGGAATGGCTCTTCCAGGTTGGGCAAGGCTAATGCAGGGGCTGTGGTTAGGGCTGCCTTCAGGGCTTCAAATGCCTTCCTTTCTTCTTTTCCCCAGGCTAGGTCCTCTCCTTTCCCTCCAGTACTAGTGTACAGGGGCTTAGCTATTTCTGCGAATGCCGGAAACCAAAGCCTGCAGTAACCTACTGCTCCCACGAACTCTCGAATCTATCGCTTGGTGCGTGGCTGAGGTATCCTCAGAATAGCCTTGATCCGACTAGAGGACAGGGCCCTTTGGACTGGCTCCTTGCATGGTTGCAAGTGGGACCTTGGTCATCTTCTTGGTCTGTGCTATATCTCAAACCCTTCCATCCTCTGCAGTTTCTTTCTAAAATCTGGGGCCGACTGACTGACAAAGGCTAAATATAACCAGTACGACTCTAAAAGTCATTCCAGGAACGCTGCCGGCGATTCATCCTTAGCTTGGATGACCTCGCCTACCTTAGATAAGTTAATGGGTCATGGGGCGGCTGACTGGAGGCCCTGGAGCAGAAGCTGGCGATACCGTTGGAGAGCCTCCTTACCTTGGTTGGTGTTGGGGTCCCAAGGCGGACGGATGTTCGGGAAAACATGCTGGACGGGGGCCGGATCGGTGGAAGGCTGCCTGTTGGGCTCTAATACCATCCTTGCAGCCTCCGTCAGGATTCGTTCCCGCTCCTCTGAGGTAGGATAGGCTTGGGAGTCACCCTTGACTCTTGACCACAGCGGCAGCCCTTCAAGTACTTGGGGGCAACAGAAACGATATCGAGCCACACATCGATATATGGAGCCTGATCAGGGTGGCCAGGATCTCTGTAGATGATATCCCGCACCTAAAAGGCTGCTTGCATGTTGAGTGACCCCTCTGATGGCCACCCTGTTCCAAATGTGGGCCACTCTAACTGGCAGAACCTTTTGAGGTCGAAGGGAGTGACATTAGCTCCATAGGCTTGGGCTTGTCTCTTAAAATCCTTAAATTGGTTAAGGAGGCACTGCAGCGGGGTAGAAGGATTTGAGGAGGAAGCCTGACCCATGTTAGTAAAGACAGGCAAGAAAAGAGAAAATCCCCACAAAGTCAAATAAGCCAGGGCTAGGATCAGCCTCTGACCTAATGTCCAGTCGGGCGGGGCCATGGAGGCCAGACCTAAGGAAAGAATCAAACTAAGTAAACCTATGAAGGCTAAAGCAATAGGAGGGTAACAGTACATTCGGCCGGTCCGGACAGACAGATACTATACAGACAGACAAGACAAACTACAGGTTACACAAAACGCTAGTGTACCCAAAAACCTGAACCAGAAACCTGAATACCTGGAGTCAAGTCTGACGTCTCAGACCTTGACCGAACTAGGGAAGTATTGCTGCGTCCAGCCTTCCACTAGTTCCCTTTAGGGCCCACGGACAGACAGATCCAAGCGCAGTCTTACTCACCTGTGAAGCTGCTCCAGATGGCTCGTGCCCAATTGTTACAGAATTAAACCTTTTTGTCCACCTGCCCTCCTGGGCGAGTCTGCCTGGCATCCGGAGCTGAGGAACGTCTCTCGGCGGCTGTCCCCTGGACGGGGCACGTCCTTGCCCAAGATGGCTGGGGTTGCAGGTCTTAGGAGATCTCCCCCTCTGGAGAGATCTCGCTGGGGCCTCCAAATGTTGTGGCACAATCAATTCTAAGACCCACGGAGCCAATTGAGATGAATTATGAGCCTTTATTAGCCGGCCGGCGACTGACCCTCTACCACACAGGGTTCGAGGAGATCAGCCCTGAGCTTCCAAAAGAGGCAGCTCATAAAGCCTAGAACCACACTCTGGTTTAACATCAAACAAGCAAACAGATTAACCACACCCTAGTTAACATCAAACAAGCAAGCAGATTACAGAAGCAGAAGTTGGCTGTTAGCATATCTTTGCCCAGAACCACGCCCTTAACATTATGAGGCAAAAAATAGGAATTTGGAGGATCTTTGTCTGACTTTGCCATAGGTAAACAAGGGGAAGTATCTGTGAGTCTTATTTAAATCATATAGGGAGGGGCTATTCTTTGCAATAAGCTGTTTCGCACAACACAAAGGGCAGAGGGATATCTTAACTTTGCTGTTTTTAGGATTATAGGTGAAGGGCTTCAGAATAGATCTCCCCAAGATGTGTCACTTTGGCATGTGGATTATTTTGAGCTGAAAGCAAATGAGACCCCGCAGGCTCAGCAGAAACTTTTACTTCTTCCTTAAAGAATTTAAATTAGGGGCCTTGCCCATAATAAGAGTTATGACCGGTGTTCATGTTTTATAGGGCATGGAAGACTTCTAATTATTAAACATCTGCTCTTCTTATCATCTGAGAATGACTTTCTTCCCCTCTGAAGCCCCAAGTGCCTTATCTCATCCTTAGCTCAGAATCTCATATGTATCTCATTTTACCTTTCTGTCTCTGAACCTCTCATGTATGTGGGGTCTCTGACTCTCAAGTATGTGGGGTTCCCATATATAGGTATGTAGTTAAATTTGGTCATTTTCTCTTGTCAATCTGCCTCATCTCAATTTTATTATTTGACCAGCTGGAAGAACTTAGAAGGGTACAGGAAAGTTTCTTCCTACCCGACACAGGGCTCAGATAAAATTCAACATTATCATCAATAAATAAAGTTTTCAGTATTGAAGCAGAAAATTAGATCTACATAAAATTTCATTTTATTTTTCAGTGGTAATCACATAGCCAGTAATGTGTCCACTTGTTAAATTTAGTTACCTTTTATCTTAGAGAGTTCCCTAAATTATTATAGGTCAAGGACACTTTTATAAAGTACTAAATATTGCTTTCCTGCCTAAATCAGAATGAGGACTGAGTATCAGAGACTTATCAGATTTCTTTCAAGCTAAAGTCACCTTCATTCACTTTACAAGACTGTAGAGGGCACAATTATACTAGAATAAAGCCTGAGTGAAAGACTTAGAACTTTATTAAATAAAACACGCCTAGCTAATATTTGAATGTGTGCTCTCGGTGATTCATATCTACCTTTCACAACAAAGATTTTTTAAATCTTTTTAAAAGAGAGATTTCTTATTTGTCACTCTGCTTTCTTTTTAATTAATCCTATTTCATGTGGGAAAATATGTTTGAAGAGATAGAATTAGAAATGAGTCCAACATTATTGTTATATTCCTTCTGTTCTAAAATATTATTGTAAAGCTAAGGCAAGAAAGTAAAAGATAGCAGATTAAGAGAAGACTGCTGAAGAAAAGAGCAACCGTTGTTAAAAATAAGTGACCGGTTTCTATTACTCTCTTGGAATTAGCATATAGTAGTGGAAAGAGTAAGGAATTAGTTGAGATAGCCATAAGATATTTGAAGCACAGCTTTTTAAAAGTTAAGCAGTTTTTCTAACCATCAACTCATTTGTTGTTTCAAAATCCTTCAGTGTTTTTGATGCCATTACTATCAAAATGAAGGAAGCTCATCTTCCTATTAATTTGCTCCTCCCTTCCTTGTAATATGGTATGTGTAGAGCAAGTAGTATATGTGCATTATTTTATATTCTCTTTTCACCCTGCTTTCATTCCACGTTTCACCAAGATTTTACTTTCAACATCAATAATAGTTTTATAATTCCCAAATTCAAAGGTTATTTTTTCATCTCATTTACTTTAAAATCTCAATTGCTTTGGGCATTTCAGTACCCACAGTTGACTTATCTTTTCCCTTGAATTGTGTGACTATATACTACCGTGTTATTATTCTTACACAGTCAATAATTCAGTTTGTTACCTTAAATGCCTCTTTTTGATTCTTTCCATCTCATTATTTTGAGAATTCACTAAACTTCTATATTTTTCCTGCTAGTTCTCCTCCTCCATCAGAATATTTATTCAGTTTAATGATTTCAACTAAAACCTGCTAATGGATTGGATAGTACCTCAATGGCAAATATTTATATAGTTTACACTCTGATATTTATATAGTTTACACTCACTAAAGCTCCAGCTTTATACTGTAAATTGCCTTCTAAATATATATAAATGAATGTCTTGCCATTTCTTCAAAGACAGCTATTGCAAATCAGTTTTTTCTCCAAAACTAGTCCTCCTTTCTGATTTTTTCATTCTTGTATCTCTGCTATAATCTTTATATACAAAAATATATTTGATATTTTTCAACTTATTCTTTACTCTGCAAGCTCATTGCTACCCTCCTAGATCATGCCCTTTAGTCCAGGAAGCTACTCAATATGCACTAGCTTTTGCTATTATTATTATTAATCTCTACATTTCAAAATATTCTTTTTGCATGAGTCAGTGGTATCTACATGTTTAAAATAACATATCCCATATTTGAAACAAAATTTAATATATAATTATAAAAGTGGAAATTCTCCAGTTTCAGGGAAGAGGTATCTCCAGGCGCCATCCCCTAGGGAGAACAATAACTCAGTTACAGGGAGGCGATATCCACGGGCGCCAGCCCCAGGGAGAAGCGCAACATTCCAAGGAAAAGATGATAAAACTGTCTATTAGGCCCTGTTTGCTGGGAGTTCCCCTGAATACATTTATCTGTGTACAAAGAGTTAACGACTAACTTCTGCTTTGTGTAATCTGTTCATTCAAAGATGTAGTAAAAAACCTTATAAGCAGCCTGCTCGGGGAAGCTCGGGGCTGATTTCTAATCCTGCATGGTAGAGAGTCAGTCGCCGGCAGGCTAATAAAGGCTCATAATTCATCTCAGTTGGCTCTGTAGGTCTCAGAATCATTTGCGCCACAACATAATCTCAATAAATTTACAAAGTATAAAATCAGTGTGGCTTTAATTATTTGTACCCTCCCTTTTTCATAAACCCATGTCTCCTTGACAAAATCCCCAAATTCCAAGGACTACAATTTAAAAACTATTGGTCTAAATAACTTTTGACATTTGTTAATTGATTATATAATGTCTAAAACCATCAGACTGTAGAGGTAGCAGGCATTTTAATAATTCATCTACTTACCTTGCCTGTCGCAAGTGAGAGTATTCTAACACAATGATGTTATATTTAAATAAATTATCTAGCACAGACCATTTACATCTATTTTTGTAAATTAATTTAGATCAAAGGAATAAACTTTATTTTTTCATTTTTTTTTCAAAATAAGTGAGGGAGTAGTTTAATTAGGAATCATATTTAAGGGATCAAACTATTGTGTTATTATACCTCATATATAGAATAAATTGTCTTTTGAGTATTCGTAGATGATTTAAAACTATTACTTTCTGAACCCAAATTGTGAGATATAAAAAGTATTTTATAAATAATAATATCGATATTAACAGTATTTGCTCTTTTACCTTTGACTCTAAACATAGTGAAAATTTTGGCTTTACTGATATCCCCATTTCTAGCAAAAATATGTTTATACTTCTTAACTGGAAATTATTGAGGAAAATTTCATTGGTATCATTCAAAGAAAGGTGTTTTCTAAAATTATCCTATCATATTCTTAAAAAGAATTTCCTGAATGATTAAATGAACATCTGACTAAAAGTCATGTACTCTTAAGGTATGGAGAGGAACAAATTCATGAGATATTTTAGTGTCTTTATTTTGCACATAAGAAAAATATGGAGCCTGCTGAGCTAAGCAATTTATCAAAGATAAATGGATGCATATTGAATATTAAGAAGTATTAAAATCTTTGCTTCCAACCCTTTGGCAAACTAATCATATAGTCCCAAACATCAAAAAAAAAATTTTTATGTGTCCCAAAGAGAACAGAATGTCATGTTTTGGAATCCAGATGACATACCAACTTAAAAAGCAACATTTTAAAGTTAATAATTTTAAATTAAAATTTTGGATTAAGCAGGGTAGTGACTGATTGACAGTGGCTTATGCTGGAATAGAAAATAAATCAATAAGCAGAAATACTGTGTTCATTTTCTTTTCTTTTTAGTAAACAGAGCTGCTCTAAGTAGGATTGAGACATAGAAAAAGGCCTATATTTCTGGAGTCTGTGGTTATTTTTATTGAACTAATTTTCCTTTTTATTTACCCTTTTTGGTTCCTGTTGCCACTGTTCTATCCTTCTCCCTAACAAAATTTCTTCTAGGAAATTTATCTCAAATTTGTTCTTACTAAAACATAAGTGGCTCATAAACTTAAGATGCTGCCTCTCCTAAGGAAGTGTGAGGATTGAGATTTAAGAGGGGGAAATTAAAGTAAAATTACAGAATGAGTATCTAAATGTGAGATTTCAGGCATCAATGAAGAAGAGAGTAGCAATTTTAAATTGTAGGAGCATGGACTTCCCACTGCTTCTAAAACTATTGTCAATTTTCACAAAGAAACAAAAACAAGCAAATGAACACACAAAAATCAAAAGCCAAACACAAAAACCAAAAAAAACCCAAACTAATGGGACTTGATTACATTAAAACTGAGATTAATTTGTACACTATAGACTTCTTTAATAAGTCTAGTCCTTCAGTCCATAAACATTGTATATCCTTTGATTTACTTAAATATTCTTTTTCTCAATAATCTTATAATTATATATAGAGAGATCTTCATATCTCTTGTTAGATTTATTTTGATGTATTTCATTTTTTAGATATTACTATCAAGAGCATCATTTTCTGAATTTCATTTCCTCTTTGCTGTTGGTTTATAGAAGTGCAATTAATTTTAAAATATAGTCACCTTATATTTAGTAACCTTGTTAAATTATCTTAGTAATCAAATTGCTTACCTATAGAATTTATTTCACATTTCATCATGATTAAAAGATCAATTCTCCAAAACAATGTAATGAATCTAAAATTCCATACAAATAAAAATGTTCCTAAACATTCATATAACAAAAATTGACAGAACACAAAGTAAATCCACAATCATAGTGGGAAATTTTAATACAATTTTCTCAGTAGTAGGTAGAACAATCTGCTAAAAGTTCATAGATTTTAATATAAATATCTAACTTGACCAAATTGAAATATGCAAAACACTGATTAACAAGGCAGACATCACACTATTTTTCAAGGATGTATAGACTACATTACAAAATTCATATTTGTTTGTACTTAAAGCAATATTTTCAAAATTGAAATACAATGTGTTTCTTCTGCATCGAGATGTTGAATTAGAATCAATAACAAAAATCATTTAGAAACATATTCAAATTTGAGGAATTAAGCATTTAAACAATTCATAAATTAAAGAAGATATCACAACGAGCATCGGAAAAACAAAAGTTTAGGTATACTCTCATAGTTTCTTATGCATGTATGTACTCTAACACCCATCACATTTTTTCCCCCAAAGTATATGTACTAATAGAATGTGTCTTATTTAGCTTCCTCTTGGGTCTGATAAAACCAATTGAAGATACTCATTAAACAATTGAGTGTATCAGACAGAATTCTTAGTTTTAATCAAAATGATTTGACTTTGTTAACTTTAAGAAGAAAATAACTTTATTATAATGATATGGAGTAGCTCACAGAAATGCTGGAAGAGCCAAGAGATCTATGGGCTTAAACTACCAACCAGGAAAAATGTCTCAATTTATCTTACAGTCTGATCTGATAAAGATACTGTTGCCACTATTGCTAGATTTCTTGATGACTCTGCGGATTGTAATGCTGTGTTCACAAACACAGAACATTAGATACTGCTGCTTCTGGAAAGCGGATGTTGCTTCCACTGCTGTTCTTTTGTGTGACCAGAATAGATTCTGCAATTTCTGTTTTTACTTACTGGCAGCTTCTAATTCCATATCTGGAGCATATGCATCTAACTGATAGAATCCGGTTTCTGTGCCACTGCCCTACTTTCAAAGGAGGCTGAGAAAATACTTGGCATGTTTAGCTTCTATAGTAGAAGGTGGATTTGCCCGATAAAGTGGGAGATTCCTAAAACATAGGGAATAGACTTGGTTCATGTGATTTACTTCTGACTTTTTGGCACACATGGGTCTTGCCAAGATGCTTACGATAAAGTCTATTAACTGATTTCCAGGTTTTCTGTGCATGATGACTTCAAAAGACAGGATGAGTGTGGTGTCAGAAGGTTAAAATCTCTATGAGCTAAGCTGTGACACAGAGTGAAAAGACTGAGGCAAGACAGTGAAATACTGTTGCTGTGTGTGTTGCAAGCAAATTGTTCTGATATTCTCAGCTTTTTAGAGTAAAGGAATAAAAGCATGTGTCTAATCAATAGCTATTGATTCCTTAGAAAGCAAAGCAGTTTCCTTAGAACCTTATTGATTTGTTCTAATGAAGAGACCACATATAGAACAAAGGCCTTGATTTGCTGTCTCTAGCTGATCAAATTTATAACAATCTTTTATTATACTCCTGAATACTCTGACATCTTTAGTAAACAAACTGAAAAATTAAAAAGATATATGATAGAAATCAAGAACCCTGAATCTGTCTTTGATAGTGAAACTAATCACTATGATTCAAGGATATAGTCATCTTTTGACATATTATTATAGTAGATAGAGTAAGTTCTAAGGGCTTCTGGTAGGTCTTTCCTAATCATAAACATTATTCCCTCAGACATGCAGCCAAGATGGTGATTCTGCTTGTAGCTGAGCATACCTATTTAATGATATACTAAAAAACTAATGAAATATCTATGGGATTTTTGGGATCCTACTAGTACTACTGTGAGGCTGATAAGTCAAAATGCTATTTATGATCTTATCTTCACAAGTTCCTTTTCTAACTAGTGGACTGTAGTGGCATTGGTGGTACCAAGAGTCAGTCCAATGAAGGCTGAAGAGGTTGGTATGGGAAAAACTGGCTTCCACTTTCTAGGTAACTCTTCTTAGCAAAGTCATTACATGTCTCCAATTATGGTGAAAAATAATCTTGATATATACTGTAAAATAGACTGCTTATCCTTACAAAAGTAGCTAAGTGAGGGTAGAAGATCCAGCTATTCCTTATTAGAATCTACCATTATCTCATTCTACTACAAAGAATTTTTAGTTCTTTTTCAGTAAGTGCCCTGTTTAAAGAATCTAATTAAACTCTCATTATGAAGCAGTCTTCAAACTTAAACATTGAGTGTTTTTATGTCTCATATAATAGATGCAAGAAATAAGACTTACTACATTCATAGAACGTTAGTAATATTTTGCGTTGTCTTGAGCTCAGAATTTGACTTGAGCATGACATTCTCATTATATTAGCATAACCTAGAGTCTTTGTATACTCTCTTAACAAAGTTTAAACATATAATACAGCAGTGTTAAATGGGAGGAGCATGTTGTACAGCAGACCTCTAGGACTTATTCATCTTGCATAACTAAAACTTGATACCTGTTGAACAACAATTCCTCATTTCCCCCTCCTGTTAGCCCCTGGCAACTATCATTCTATTCTTTGTTTCTATGAGTTTGACTATTTTAGATATCTCATAAAAGAGGAATTATGCAGTATTTGTCTTTCTGTGACTGGCTTATTTCACTTAGCATAATTTCTTCCAGGTATGTCTATGTTGTTGCGTATGGTGGAGTTTCCTTTTTTTAAAGGCTGAATAATATTCCATTGTATGTATATATCATGTTTTCTTTACCTATTCAGACATTGATAGAAATTTAGGTTGTTTCCATATGTGGCTGTTGTGAATAATGCTGCAATGAGCATGCAAATGCAGATATCTCTTTGAAATCTTGATTTCAAATCTTTAGGATATATACCCAGGAGTAGGATTGCTGAATCATGTGCTAATTCTATTTTTTATTTTTTTGAAGATATTCCATACTGTTTTCCATAGCAGCTGCACCATTTTACATTCCTACCAACAGTATACAAGAGTTCCAATTTCTCCACATCCTCACCAACAGTTATTATTTTTTTATAATAGCCATCTTAACAGGTTTGAGATGACATCTCATCATGGTTTAGATTTACATTTCCCCGATGGTTAGTTATTTTGAACATCTTTTCATATACCTGTTGGCCATTCGTATGTCTTCTTTGGAGAAATGTCTATTTAAGTCCTTTGCCCATTTTTAAGTCAGGCTATTTATTTTTTGGCTGTTAAGACATAGTAGTTCCTTATATATTTTGGATACTAACTTCTCATCAGGTATATGATTCACAAATATTATCTCTCATTCTATAGAATGAGTGACAAAAACGAGGAGTGAAAACTATTCATTAGAGTTTATTCATGAGTTAAATACCATGTAAGTCATAGATCTCTCTATAATATTTTGAAAACAACAGTGAGGAAGTTATATATATGTATGTATATACATATATATACAGACATACACTATATGTGTAAATATATATAAATATATATATGTGTGTTTTGTATATGTATGTGTGGTTATTTTATAATTTCTGGTTTTATATAAAGTAGGCTTCTATTTTTTACTGTTACTCTTTTGAATACAGAATGGGGATTCTCCCAGTAACAAAGAGGAAAATGAAAACATTTTTTCTGAATTAAACTAAAGAAATACAAATATGCAAATTAACATCATCTCCATGGTAGGAACCTCAGTGGTGTAGTCAGTTCTTGGCTTCATTAATTATTAATGGAAAATATGTATTCATTACTGCAAATAAATATTACATTACTGCAAATAAATATTTTAGAACATGTCAGGCTCTTCCTGGTAGAGTGAAGTATGTTTTATAATATAAAGTGTAAGAACAGATATTTTTTCAACATAACATCTAGTTGTATATTCTCATATATTATAATCATGTATAGTTAGTTTTAAGTGGAAAGCTTAGATTAGAATAGTAAATTGTTTCAGAGTTGGTGATAAGAAAATTATCATTTTTTGTTGTTTTGCACAATATTCAAAATTTATAATTAAGATGCTTTTGAAGGACTTTTCATCTGGCTAATAAATGAATTAATTAAAAACAGGAAAATTAAGAAAATTGGCACCACGGTGTCTTTAGAATCAGAGAGATGCGCATTCAGATTACTTAACGATAATATTTAAGAACCAACCCCATCCAGATATATGGCTTTTACATTTTCTCTGAGAATTTCATTTTCATCATCTAAAAACATATATAAAAACACTTAGCTAGTGAAGTTTTTGAGAGCAAAACAAATCTTAAAGATAAGAACCCAAAGGATGAAAGCCTTTCCAAGTAACTTAACTGTGTTCCAGAACAAAACTCAATATTTATAGAAGTCTAAATATATTTATCACCACCATGAGGTAAAATTAATAATTTATGACATCCAACTAAAGATTACCAGGCATACAAAGAGAAAGGAAAAGATGAGTTACAATGAGAACAATCACTTGAAAGAGACCCAGGACCTACGCATGTGTTAGAAGACAAGGAAATCAAAATAGTTATTATAATTGTATCCCATATGTTCTAAAAGTTATATAGCAATATGCAATATGTAAAAAAAGAACCAAATTTAACTTCTAGAGGTGAAAGCTACAGTGTTTGAAATTAAAGAAATCACTGGATGAGATTAATAGCAGATTAGATCTGGGAAGAGAAACTTTCTGGATAAAAGATGATAGAAGTACCAACCCTCCAATTTATTGTCATTCTCAAGAGAGCATAAAAGAAGATTCACTGTGCAAAAGGAGAAATACAACTATAGAACCCAAGAGTTTGTAGAGATTTTCAATATAATTGAGCCATCAGAGATCAATGCTTTATGGTATCATAGCAGGAAATCCAATATCATGATATCTTAATATCAAAGTTAGTAAGCTTATTCAATTGTGATGGTATTTTAAAAGACTGAGAAAATTAGGCCCTCTCTCCTTCCCTCCTTCTCTCCCTCACCCTTCCTCTCTCTCTCTACCCTGCCCCGTTTGTGTGCCATTGATGATGTGTGTGTGTGTGTATTATAGGATGTTGGGAGAAACTGTTGTCATCCTTCTCAGGGATTCAAAGGTTTGAGACACTGTGTCTATACAGGAATTTTGCAATGACTGAATTTTACAGGATGGGTATGTCATTATTTGAAACCATATGAGGACCTTCGGAGAATGCCTTTTTTCTATTGATCTTTTAATTTGAAAAAAAAATACTTGGGCAAACTCTTTTCAGTGATTAAAGGGGAGAGTGGATATTGATAGTAGTATTTAGAAGTGTAGGCATATGTAGATAATAAAATTGGGTCTGGGATAGTTAAGAGTTCTTAAAAATCAAGAAAAGTTACTTCTTTGAAGGCAAGATCAGCTCAAGGAAGTCACTTTGAAAATGTCATTTGACAGGTATGAGTTTTGACATATTTCAGGAAATATATACACCATATTGTTTATTGACAAGGGGAAAAAATGTTTGCTTATCTCATTGACAAGCCCATTTCTTACCAATTTTAAAGAACTAAAGATGTTTGGAGAGTTCAGAAAATATTATAATTGATTCATCCAGGATTACTCCTAAAGTGAAATAAGTAGATTGGCATTCGGCATCTATTTGGTTTACTTTTCAACAAACTCAATGCAGTTATCTGAGATTTGGAAGTTGAAAATTAAGAAACGCAACCATCCTGGTGTTTTAGCTTTAGTGGCCAGCAAGCATCACTGTGGAGACATAAATATTCTTCTGTAGCAGCATTCCTGTGTACTTAGATCCATAGTTATACTAGTTGTTTTGTTTGGTGAGTATACATAGAACATGAATAAAACAAATGTGCATTTAATGAACAATTATGAGGCAAAAACAAATGTTACCATCACACAGATCAAGAAATAACTAATTGCCAACACTGAAAATTCTCTCCATGCCTTGCATCATCACAAAACCCTTCCTTAGAACAAGCAATAACCACTCACCTACCTAACAAGATATGACAAGTGGTCAACTACCACTTCCAACAATAGTGGTGAGTCTTTCATATTTAAATTCCTTGACATTAGTTATTACTTATTTTAATATTTCCTATCTGATGGGTGTATATTTAGTAGTATTCATTATGGTGTGAATTTTAGTTTTCATGATTACTAGTGAAGTTACAATCTTAAAAATAGTTATTGACTTTTGAGATTTGCTATTTTCCAAAGTGTCTGTTGAAATTTTTTGCCCATTTTTCTTTTGGGTTACCTGTCTTTTTCTTCTTGATTTATGAGTTCTTTTCATATTTTGAATACTACTCCTTTATTGGTTTTATGTGTTGCAATGATCTTTTCAAATTCTGTAGCATGGCTTGTCTTTTAACTATCCTTATGTTTTCTTTTCTTTCTTAAAAAAAAATTTAATTTAATATGGGTAAATACGTCAATCTTTTCCTTTAAAGTTTGTACTTTTTTCATCTTAAAATGCCTTTCTACTTTGTGGCATAAATATATCCTCTTTTATTGTGTTTTAAAATATATTTGTGAACATTTGACATGTAGGTCATTCATCCATCTGGAAATAATTTTCTTTCAGAATGATAAAATTTTAATTATCTTTCCTTATTGATACCCCACTGCTCAGCATTTTTAAATCAAAAAGTTTGTTATTTCTTTGTTGATCTGCTGTGATACCTCTCTAGAGGTATCATATATATATTTTGTTTAATCATATATATATATGATTTTGTTTAATGTATGCTTTGGTCTGATTTTTGGGTCTCCGTATTCTTCTTTTGGCCCATTCGTTTGTCTCTACAGCAATACTGAACTATTTTATTTAGTGTAGCTTTGTAAGAAATCCTCCCACATTTATTTTGTTCATCAAGTGCAGTGGTTATTCTTAGGCCTTTGTAATTCCATATAAATTTTTGAAGAAGTTTTTCAGATCTGAAACAAAATCTTTGGTATTTTCACTTAGATTTTGCTTATTCCATAAGTTTTTAGAGAATTAATATTTTCAATATTAAGACATCCAATTTATAAACATAGATTATATCTCTATTCATTTTTTATTCCTTCAAGTGTTTAAAAAAGTGTTATAACATTGTCTGTAGAGACTTTGCACATCTTGTTAGATATATTACTACTTCANACTGTTATTCATTATTTCACCATATCTCAAATTCAAGGTTCAGAACCTGGCATGATATAGCGAGGGATTTTTTTGTATTAGATTTAAGGATGGAGTGAATATTATTTGAAACCCTTATGAGGACTAAACCTAGGGAGAATTCACCTTTTTTTTTTTTTTTTTTCCGGTGAGTCTTTTTTTTTTTTTTAATTTGAAAAATACTTCAGAGCAAACTCTTTTCAGTGATTAAAGGGGAGAGTGGATATTGATAGTAGTATTTAGAAGTGTAGGCATATGTAGATAATAAAATTGGGTCTGGGATAGTTAAGAGTTCTTAAAAATCAAGAAAAGTTACTTCTTTGAAGGCAAGATCAGCTCAAGGAAGTCACTTTGAAAATGTCATTTGACAGGTATGAGTTTTGACATATTTCAGGAAATATATACACCATATTGTTTATTGACAAGGGGAAAAAATGTTTGCTTATCTCATTGACAAGCCCATTTCTTACCAATTTTAAAGAACTAAAGATGTTTGGAGAGTTCAGAAAATATTATAATTGATTCATCCAGGATTACTCCTAAAGTGAAATAAGTAGATTGGCATTCGGCATCTATTTGGTTTACTTTTCAACAAACTCAATGCAGTTATCTGAGATTTGGAAGTTGAAAATTAAGAAACGCAACCATCCTGGTGTTTTAGCTTTAGTGGCCAGCAAGCATCACTGTGGAGACATAAATATTCTTCTGTAGCAGCATTCCTGTGTACTTAGATCCATAGTTATACTAGTTGTTTTGTTTGGTGAGTATACATAGAACATGAATAAAACAAATGTGCATTTAATGAACAATTATGAGGCAAAAACAAATGTTACCATCACACAGATCAAGAAATAACTAATTGCCAACACTGAAAATTCTCTCCATGCCTTGCATCATCACAAAACCCTTCCTTAGAACAAGCAATAACCACTCACCTACCTAACAAGATATGACAAGTGGTCAACTACCACTTCCAACAATAGTGGTGAGTCTTTCATATTTAAATTCCTTGACATTAGTTATTACTTATTTTAATATTTCCTATCTGATGGGTGTATATTTAGTAGTATTCATTATGGTGTGAATTTTAGTTTTCATGATTACTAGTGAAGTTACAATCTTAAAAATAGTTATTGACTTTTGAGATTTGCTATTTTCCAAAGTGTCTGTTGAAATTTTTTGCCCATTTTTCTTTTGGGTTACCTGTCTTTTTCTTCTTGATTTATGAGTTCTTTTCATATTTTGAATACTACTCCTTTATTGGTTTTATGTGTTGCAATGATCTTTTCAAATTCTGTAGCATGGCTTGTCTTTTAACTATCCTTATGTTTTCTTTTCTTTCTTAAAAAAAAATTTAATTTAATATGGGTAAATACGTCAATCTTTTCCTTTAAAGTTTGTACTTTTTTCATCTTAAAATGCCTTTCTACTTTGTGGCATAAATATATCCTCTTTTATTGTGTTTTAAAATATATTTGTGAACATTTGACATGTAGGTCATTCATCCATCTGGAAATAATTTTCTTTCAGAATGATAAAATTTTAATTATCTTTCCTTATTGATACCCCACTGCTCAGCATTTTTAAATCAAAAAGTTTGTTATTTCTTTGTTGATCTGCTGTGATACCTCTCTAGAGGTATCATATATATATTTTGTTTAATCATATATATATATGATTTTGTTTAATGTATGCTTTGGTCTGATTTTTGGGTCTCCGTATTCTTCTTTTGGCCCATTCGTTTGTCTCTACAGCAATACTGAACTATTTTATTTAGTGTAGCTTTGTAAGAAATCCTCCCACATTTATTTTGTTCATCAAGTGCAGTGGTTATTCTTAGGCCTTTGTAATTCCATATAAATTTTTGAAGAAGTTTTTCAGATCTGAAACAAAATCTTTGGTATTTTCACTTAGATTTTGCTTATTCCATAAGTTTTTAGAGAATTAATATTTTCAATATTAAGACATCCAATTTATAAACATAGATTATATCTCTATTCATTTTTTATTCCTTCAAGTGTTTAAAAAAGTGTTATAACATTGTCTGTAGAGACTTTGCACATCTTGTTAGATATATTACTACTTCAGCTTTTTGTTGCTATCTGAAAGGATTTATTTCTTCTTAATATCACTTTCTATTTGTTGCTATTATATAAAAATACAATTTGTTTTTTATTGATTTTTATCTAGAAATCCTATTAAGCTCTCTTACAAATCCTAGCAATTTCCTGTACTTTATTTTGTATTTTCTCTGTAAAAAACAATATTGTATATAAATAGCTCAAGTTGTATTTTTTCCTTTCTAATCCTTAGGCGTTTTAGTTCCATTTCCTGACTTTCTGCACTGAGTAAGATCACTAGTACAATACTGAATAGAAGTGGTGACAGAGGGCATCCTTGTCTTGTTTCTCATCTTAAAATTAAATCTTTAATTATCTCAAAATTAACTATGGGATTACAATATGATAAACAGCTACTTTTCAAATAAGAAAGTTTCTATTTCTACCTTGGTAAGATTTGCTGAGGTTTATTTTAAAAAAATCATGAATGCCTTTTGAAATTATAAGAGACATTTTACTTATTTTTTTTGTAAGGTTAATTTTATTAATTAATTTTGTTATGTAAAATAACTTTACTTGCCTGCTATGAACTTAGCTTTTTATGCTGGATTCAATTTGCTTATATTATGTTTATCATCTATTTTTCTGGGTATAATTGACTTTAATTATCCTTTTCTATACTGTTCTTTCCTATCTTGAAAAGAAGAAAATTAAAAAAAATATATATATATTGAATATTGTTCCCTCTTTTCCTATTCTCAGAATTTGTGTAAGATTTGAATTATTTCTTTCTTAAATGTTTATTAGAATATACAAATGAAACTCTGGAATTTCAGCTTTCATCATGGTAAGGGTACTGAGTGCTGATTCAATATCTATAGTGTATAAATATATGTATAAATATTTTTCCATTTGAATCTATTTCGATGTTATAATTTTCTAAAGGATTGTGATTTTTCTGGAATTTAAAATTTATTTAAAAACATTTTTCCATTTTTTCCTTTGTAAATTCTGTAACATATATATAATATATGGCCCCTTTACATTCCTGATTTTTTTTTATCTTGAGAAGACTCTCAAATAGATTGTCATTCTTATTAGTTTTTTAAAAGAGCAAAATGTTGGATTTTTAATCTGTATTGTTTGTTTTCTGTATCATTATTTTTGCTCTCGTATTTAATATTAATTTCTTCTACTTTCTTTGGATATGTCTCTTGAAGGTAGCATATAGTTACATGTAATTTTATATAGACTGACAATTATTTTCTTTTTATTTGGAGCAGCTAATCCATTTACATTTAATGTAGTTACTGATTTCTTTTGGGTTAAATCTTTTGTTTTCTATTTGTCTTGTCCATTATTTCATATTCTTCTTTTCCTTCCTTTGGATTCATGAATATTTATAGCAGTCCATTTTTACTTTATTGATTTTGAAACTGTAAGCTCTGCTTTCATTAATTAGTGAAGAATCCATGTCAGAATTTACTGAATATTTAGAACTTAAAAAAAAACCTCGCTGGAAACCTGTAAATCAATACTTATTATCTATATGGTACATGTATACTTGAAAAGACACAGTAAAAATTAATGAGCGACACAAGAATTTGCAACACAAGAATTAAATTGGGCCATAGAAGAAGAAATAATTAATGAAACAAATAGGACAAACAGGAAATAAATAATAGAAGGCTTTAGCAATATTCAACTTGTAGGAAGAGTCACACTTTCCTATTTAAAAATATAGTACAAGAGAATGATCAGGGCGATGTGGTACTGACTTAAGGATACTCATATAGATCAATAAAATAGAATTGAGAATTCAGAAATGAAACCATATATTTATGGTCAGCTAATTTTCTATAAGGGTGCCAACACCATTCATGGTGGAAAGAATAATCTTTTCAACAAATGGTGCTGGGACAACAGGATAACTATATGCAAAAGGATGAAATTATACCCTTATACCATAAATGAAAAATTAATTCAAAATGGATTACAAACCTAAATGTTAGAGCTAACACTATAAAACTCTTAGAAGAAAAATAGAAGTAAATTAATGACCTTAGATTTGGGAAAGGAGTCTTAGATATGATATGAAAAGCATGACCAACTAAATAAAAAATAATGTGGACTTCATCAACATTAAAAATGTTTTTGCTTTAAAGGATACCATCAAGAAAGTGAAAGACAACCCATAGAACTGGAGAAGATATTTGCAAATCATATATTTGATGAGACTTGTATCCAAATTTATAAAGAAATCTCACAACTCAATAATAAAAAAATAAATAACCTATTAAAATGGATGAAGGATCTGGATAGACATTTCTCCAAGGAAGATATGCAAATGGAAAATAAACGTATGGAAAGATGTTCAACATCATTTGTCATTAGGGAAATGTATATCAAAATTAAAATGAGATACCACGTCACATCTTCTAAGATGACTAAAATAAAAAAATCAGATAATATCAAGTGTTGGTGAGCAAGTGGAAAAATTGGAACTGCTGATGGGAATGTAAAATGGTATAGCTGCTTTGAAAGCTGTTTAGAAGTTCTAACAATTAAACATAAAATTACCATATGACCCAGAAATTCCACTCCTAAATATATACCCAAGAGAAATGAAAACATGTCCACACAATAACTTGCACAAGAATGTTTATAGCAGCATTTTTTCATAATAGCTAACAGGTGGAAACAAAATAAATGTCCATTAACTGAAGAATGGATAAACAAATGTGGTATATTCATACAATGAAGTATTACTTGGCAGGAAAAATAATGAAGTAGTGATATATGCTACCACACAGATGAATCTTCAAAACATTATGCTAAATGAAAAAGTTAGTCATGAAAGATCTCAGATTATGTGATTCTGTTGATCTGAAATGTCCAGAATAGTGAAATATGTAGAGAAAGAAAATAGAGTAATGGTTTCTTAGAGCTTATGGGAGGGTGGGGTGGGAATATAAGGAAGTGATACCTAAAGAGTATTAGATTTTTTTTGAGGTGATAGAAGTATTCTAAATTGATCATGGTGACTGTTGCACTTACCTATGAATATACTAAAAACCACTGAATTGTACACTCTCATTCTAAGTAGGTGAAATGTATGATTTGTGAATTATATCTCAGTAAAAAATAAGAACTAAATAAACAATAGAAAAGATCACAAACCCCGATTTTATTTCTTTGAAGATATAAAGAATGGCATTTTTTTTTATGTTCATAGAAGAGTAAGGTACAAACAAATAATATTAGGAAAGAAAAACAATCTGTAATAAAATATATTTGAGGTTTTACTAATTATAGGAATAAAGTAAAGAGAATTAATATGAAAGCTTAGAAAAAAATTAATTTTTAATAAAAAATAAAATTAGCGAAATTGTCTTAAGAGGAAATAAAAACATAATGTACTAATAATTTTTAAATGAATAGGAAAATTTAGTCAAATATCTGCAAATATGTACAGAAGCCCAAGCCAGTGGAAAGGATAATTGAAAACAAAAAAAGAGGTGGAAAATCAATGTTTATTATACAGAATATAAGAAAATTTATAATCTATGAATTTGCTGAATACAGGATTGATATATAAAAAACAATGATAATTTAGAATACAAGAAACAACCAGTTAAAAAATATACTATTACTATTGTTATTATTAATACTTTTACTATTAACTAAAAATCCCATTCACAGTAAATAATAAATATCAGGTATCTGGGAATAAATATAATGATGATGTATGAGTCAAATATTTATGGAGAAAATAATGACACTTTCTTAAAGTATATAAAAAATTAATGAACATTTTATAATGTTCCTTGATGGAATGAACCAATGTCTTGCAATTGACCATATTCTCTGTTACTTATCTTTACAGGGCCATTACAGTGAAAGTCACAATAGATATTGTCATAGAATCTGACCTGACAAACTAAATCTAGAGTTTATATGGAAAAGTGTATTGGGCAGGATTCTTCAGAGAAACAGAAAGAGAGCCAATAGGTGATGTGTGTGTTGAGAGAGAGAGAGAGAGAGAGAGTGAGAGAGAGAGGAGACAGAGAAGACAGAGAGGGACAGAGACAGAGAGGCAAGAAGACAGAGAGAGAGAATGGGGAGGAGGAGGGGGGGGAGGAGAGAGAATGGAAGGAAATGGAAGGAGAGGGAGAAGAGAGAGAGAGGAGAGAAAGAAAGAGGAGAGATTTTAAGGAATTGGTTTAAGTGATTGTGGAGACTGGCAAATTCAAAATCTACAGGGCAGGCCAACAGAATGGAGATCCAGGGAAGAGCTGTTGCTGCCATTTGAGTTTAAAGGTAGTTTGCTGGCAGAATTCTCTTTTTTTAGGAGAGGAGGGTCAGTCTTTTTCTATTAAGAACTTCAATTGATTGAATGTGGCCCACTCACATTATGGAGGGTAATCTGCTTTACTCAAAGTCTACTGATTTAAATGCCAATCTCCTCTAAAAAAATATCTTTACAGAAATATCACAAGTACTGTTTGTACAAATATCTGTATGCAGCAGTCTCCCCTTAACTATGGTTTTGCTTTCATTGTTTTTAGTCACCTACTATTAATCATGGTTCAAAAATATTAAATGCAAAATTCCAGAGGTAAACAATTCATAAGTTTTAAACTGCTGTCCTGAATATTGTGATGAAATCTCGATCCCTCTTCTCTCTGAACTGCCTGAGATGTGAATCATCCCTTTGTCCAGCATTTCCTGGCTGCATACACTATCTACCTGTCATTTAGCACCTGCTTTGGTTACCCAATCATTGTTTCGGTATTACCATGCTAGTGCTCAAGACACCCTTATTTTACTTAATAATGGCCCCAAAGTGTAAGAGTAATGATGCTGGCAATTCAGATATGACAAAGAGAAGCTATAAAGTGCTTCCTTTAAGTGAAAAGGTGAAAGTTCTTGACTTAATTGACTTTATTATTAGTTGTTGTTGTTAATCTCTTACTGTGCCTAATTTATTAAAAAAAAAAAACTTTATCATAGGTATGTATGTAAAGGAAATATATTACATACAGGATTTGGTACTATTCGTGGTTTCAGGCATCCACTAGGGGTCTTGTAACATGTGTCCCGTGGATAAGAGGGGGATACTATACTGTGGCCTAGCCACATTGACCATCCCAAGTATAAAGTCAAAAGTAGCCAAAAACTTTTGGAGAAGATATGAAGAATTTAAGAAGAAACACAGAGGGGCAACTTATGTTACCTGATACAAACATTCAAAGTAAAATCATACTAATGAAAATAGTGTGGTACTAGCACAGCAGAGGTATACATAAACAGAGAAATAAACAAAATATAGAGCCCAGAAACAGAATTTTAAAAAACAATTGTGGTAACATTGTAAATTTGTGGAGAAAGGATGAACCTTTTAATAAATGATGTTGACATCTTTGGAAACCCATACGGACAAAGAAGAATTATAACCCTATCTTAAAACAAATAGAAAGTGAATTCTAGTTTGAATCAAGCCTTAAATATGAAATAAAGCAATATTTTAAAAGAGAAAAATATGACTACAGCTTTATGAAATCAGAGTACAGAAGGATTTCTTAAACACAACATTATAAAGTATAACAAAGTATAAAGAAAAGATGAACAAATTATAGAACATTAATGTGGAAATTTTTCTACAAGAGAGTAGATAAATGCGGAAAGGAAAAAACTAAAATAAATTTGCATGGCCAAGAAACTTATAAAAGAAAGGCCAATCTCTCTATCAAGGGAATTCTTATACATGCTCAGTAGGAGCTATGCACATTGGAACCTTAATGTGGCATTGTTTATAATAAAAAAGTGGACATTACTTAAATGCCCATCTTAAAGGACATTAATAAATTATAGTACATTATCGAAAAATAATATACAGCAACTAAATTAAATGAAATGTTTTTGTGTATATTAACATGGGCAGATCACACTAATGTAATGTGGATTCAAAAAATAAACAGTCACAAAAGGAGTATGTAAGTTTAAAAATATATGAATCGAAGGAATGTGTGTGAGTGTGTATATGTTACCTAAGAATATATATATAGTTAAATATGGCAACATGAGTGAAAGGATTCACATAACTTTTGAATGTGATCTCCTCTCTAGGGATTGGGAATGATCTGAAGTGATGTTCAGGAATTAGATCTTTGGAAGGACAGTCAGGCTCTAAGTGAAATTAAGAAAAAAATTACCATTTTAAATCAGCATTTTCTTTTCTGAGTCTGGTAAAACTTATTTTAAGTGATATCTAGTGGGCCGTATAGTAGAGTGAACTTTCCAAAGTGTACTTGGTGAGGAATTGATGTCAGATGAGTTTTCCCTAAAAAACACTAAGGCTATTAGAGACTGAGGAAGCTCCAACACAAGGGTTTTGTTGACATATGAATCTATTTTCTTGAAGAGCTAATTATTTGTAGTTATGGCAGTATAATTTATTGAAGTGTTAATTTGTGTTTGTTTTCCTCAATTACTGTATTACCACCACTTTAAGAATGGAGTAAATATTTGCTCTTAATTACTTCAGGGGAGATTTGTTTGGGTGAAAAGTTCATGTTTCCTGGAATTGACAGATTTCCATGTGTTTTTGGAAAAGCACAAACATTTTGAAAGGATAATAATAGGTTATTTAGGGAGACAGAAGAGGAAGGGAAAAGCAGGAGAGCCTTTAGACGATCCAAAGGAAGAGAGATAAATGTCTCTGAGGCTGGAAAGAGGAATATTTTTTTCATATAGCAGAAAACTTAGCACTTCACTATGGCAATATAAAGATATGGCATGTCTCCAGAGATATAGCAGGATTTAAGAAACAATGATTATGTAGGGTGTACCTAAAGAGAGCCTACTTCCTGTTTCATAGATAGCCATCTTCTTTTTTAAATTTTTAAATTTTTTTAATTAATTAATTTTTAAAAATTTTATTATTAGTTTCAAGTATATAGAACATTGGTTAGACATTTATACAGTTTATGAAATGATCCCACTAATTGCTCTTTCTTTCCCCTAGCTCTACACCTAGCCATTATATTGACCATCTATCAACTACTAATTTGTCCTTCTTTAACACTTCACCCCTTTATCCCCGTCTCCCAACCCCACCTCCCCTCTGGCCATCCCCAGACTGTCCACTATATTTGTGAGTCTGTTTTTGATTAGTTTGTTATTTTTATTCCTTAGATTCTGCATGTAAGTGAAATCATATGGTATTTATCCTTCTCTGTCTGGCTTATTTCACTCAGATAGCCATCTTCTTGCTCACATGGTGGAAGGGGTCTCTTTTTTAAGGGCACTAATCCCATCCCGAATGTTCTACCCTTATGACCTAATCACCTCCCAAAGGCCCCACCTACTAATACCATCACATTGGGGGCTAGGATATCAACATATGACTTTTGTGGGGACATATTGATTCAGTTTATAATAATTGTATTCTCACTTTGTGCAAACTTCCTCTCCTTTATTCTGGCCACATTGATTTTCTGGCAATTCTTGGAACATGAATATTCCAACCTCATTGTTGCTTTAGGAATTTTGCAGTCGCTGTTAGCCCTGCCTACATTGTTCTTCAGACAGAGCTCTATATGGCTGGATTCTACTTATTTAGTTTAATTTCGAAGATATATTTTTTGAAGAGCTCTTTCCTGATCATATTATCTGCAATATAACTATCCTTTTTCCCTGATCTATGCTGCTTTCTAATATATACTCTTTTACATTAGATATATAACTCATCATTATCTGTAACTTTTAATTAATTTACTCAATTATTCTTCCTTTATCCAAACTAGGCAATACATAGTAAATTCTATGAGAACAGGGATCTTGTCTATGTTGTTCATTGCTCTATCATTACTACTCAACATGGCCACCATGTATGGCTGTGTACTGCACAACTCAAAGGTCACCATTAACATAGATGTTAATATTAAGAGTGACAATTGAACTTGGCAATGACTCAAACAAATGTTCATTTATATCTTGAGTGCTTAGGACAATGCTTGACACATAATAATTAACTAAAAAACATTATGAATGCTTTAACTTGTTCTAGTGGTCTGCACTAAAGCACAGTAGATTCAAGGTAAGGGAGACTGCTTCTACCAGTTATTTATTTTTCTTCTATTCTACAGTGTAAATACTTCCTACAGACTTGATATGGCAGGAATTTTTAAGAAAGATAAAAAGGTGAAAGGGATTATGAAATATAAACTGCCAGTTATAAAATTAGTCACAGGGATGTAAAATACAGAATAGGGAATATAGTCAATAATACTGTAATAACTATGTATGGTGCCAGGTGGGTAGTAGACTTATCAGGGTGATCACTTCATAAGATATTTAAATGTCTAATCAACTATAAAAAATAAACTATAAAAAATTTCTCAGGATTTTATTGGTATGATAAGCTCCATACCTAACACTGAAGAAAAACTGGCAGAATTTATTTTTTTCAGTTTTACTCCATAGGTCTTAGACTACATGCTGCCTCTTTTATGAATTCTTTTCCCAGTAAGACTTTCTTTAAGGCTTATTTTAACCACCTTTCACCCATATGAATGTGGACTCAATAGCAAGGAAGGTCAACATCCTCAGCATCAAATAGCTATGTACAAGCACCAGGCACTGGCATTGTACATAACCACAATGATCTCACAATAGGATATGTATTTCTTTTTCCATAGGGCTTTCTAAAACAGTGATTTGCAGCTCTGTTGGAAATATCACTCTTTTCTCAATGGGTTAACAACTACATTACTAACATGATGGAAAGGTTTTAAAGGTCATGGTAGATTACTTTTCTGTCTAACAGCCTCAATTATGGATGAAGAAGCAAAACAGCTGTCTTTTATTCTCTTACAGGGGCTACTAATCTGAGTCTGGCCATATACAGTCTCATTCTAGAAATTTATCCTTTCTCCCTCTGGTTCATTTAATCTATCTCTCACATTTATATGTTTCCCTGGTACTACTTTATACTGCTTGATTCGTTCTCTATTTTTTCTTATTTCTTTTTATGAGAATTTGGTTGAGCTACAGCATTCAATAGACTGAAAATATTGAGTTTCAACACAAACAAAAAACCACATTACTCACAAATCAAATCTTGCTGACTTTTTTTTCATTTCTGAGGAGGTAATGTTTGATAAGAAAAACATCTGCCCTTTTAATGTCTCACTCTTATTCATTTGGATTGCAAAATATAGGAAGCAACTATTAATTTCTTTAGAAACAAGGATGCATTCATATATTTATATTAAAATTTTATCTTATTGTGCCCTACAGAGAAGAAGATACATAATTCATTGAAATGCCATCTTCATGATGTCTGAAACTTGTCTTGGAGTTCTTACAAAGGAGATAGGCAGGTAGATGATTTCTTTTTAATATGCGATTTAAAGATGAACCATTGACAAAAATCAGTTATTTCAAGGGTGAGAAGAGGTATAACAAACTGTCAAATAGATTTTACTAAGTAGAAGTTAGAATAGCATCTACTCTGCAGATACTAGAGAGTGTGTTTATTATATATTTCAGAATATCTAGAAGCTACTCACCCATTTTTTTTAAAAGATACAATGACAATATCCTGTTGCTAAAATTTAGCTTCATTAAGTGCAGCCTAAAAATTAATGATGTGCATTTGGTGAAAAGCTATTTATTTTTAGCAATTTATTATGAATAAAACATACAGCAAAGTTGAAATAATTTTATAGTGAGCACTTATATACTCATTACTTACATGCTAGGATTAACATTTTTCTGTATTTTATTACATATTAACCCATCTATACATCTCTCTACCTTTCAATCAGTCCTTCTTAGTTTTTCATTCATTTCAAGGTCAATTACAGATGTCAATACACATTCCCCCAAATACTATTTCATTACTGAGTTATAATAGTATCTTATATATGCTGGACACCAGTGTTTATAAAACCCATATATTTCATGAATATTTTCTCCAGTCTGTGGTTTGCCCTTTCATTTTATGATGCTGTCTCTAAAAACATAGTAATTAGAAAAACAGAAATTAAAATTTTTGATGTAGTTTATCATTTTTAATAGTTATTAAAATTCTATTTTTAAACCCTGTGATAAGATAAAACATGATTTTAATTATTAATTGAAAAGTAGGTTGTATAGGTATGTTATTTGCCATGTTGTGTAGAATTTAGGATTCTGGTAGCTTATGAATATTTTTGATTCGTACTATTATTGTGTGTATGAATTTATTTAAATATAATATACTTTTGTGAAATATTTAATTTGTCAGGATTTACTATTTATCCACAACCTTTCTCTTTTCAATATTCTAAGGAGTGGAGATATTTACTTTCTAAACTAGCACAGGTCTTTGTTGGGAGCGGGGCAGTGGATAGGAGAGAGAGGCTAATATAAGGCTTAGGCCAGGCTTTCTGTATGAAGAAAACTGAGAGAGGGCTGATGGGTAAGAAGGATGAGGCGAGGAAATGAGAGAAACATTAGTGGTAACTACCAGGAATGAGATTTAGAAAAGGGAATTAAAAAAAAAATATTTTGTAAGCTTAACTGTTTGCTGTGTGCTGCCTCCGTCTTTAAGACAAACCAATGTGACCTTCAGTGCTTTTTGGAGTTTGCTTTCTGTTTGCATGCAGTATTATGCTGAGGCTATAATATATTTGAAACCTTGAATTTTCATCGAGTTTCTTTCCTACTCTCTGTCATCTATGTATCTTACTGACACAACCCAAGCACCTTCTACTTGTTTCTCATCATGTCCAGTCACCATAATCTCATCAATATAATGGATTATCATAATATTTTTGTGATATCCAGGTGATTACTCTCCCTATGGTCTATAATGCTATAGACATCAGGAGAATTGGATTAGCAAAGTAAGACAAAATTTAAGTGTATTTCTATCTTTGTCAGGTAAAAGCAAACTGCCTCTTGTCATCCTTGCTGTTCAATATGTAGATGAAAAAGTGTTTGCCATATCAATGACTATATATCAGGAGTTAGAGATGTTTCGATGTGTTACAGGAAAAAAAAAAAGAAAAAAACATAAAACCCAGCAGCTTTGATTAGAATTATTACTTCATTATTTTATGATAATTAAGAATCATTGTCTATGATCCGTTTCCCTTTTTTACAAGACAAACAGATTACTTACGTGGGGCAGGGGATGGAGATTACCATCTACATGGTTATCTTAGTCTCTGCAAATTCCTCAAATATCTGCTATTGCTATTTTTTGGTATTGTTTTCAATTGGAGTGGTGTTTCCAGCAGGTTCTACTTGACCCTTCATATATATATATATATATATATATATATATATATATATATATACATATTTTACACACACACACACACACACACACACACACACACATTCCCATTGTTGTGCAACGAACATTGCCATCCATCTGTCCAGAACTTTTTCAACTTCCCAAACTGAAACTCTGTCCTCATTAAAAAACAACTCTCCATTCCTTACTTCCCCCAGCCCTGACAGCCACCATTCTATTTTCTCTCTCTATAAATTTGACTAGTCTAGGTACCTCATATAAGTGGAATCACAAAATTTTCCTATTTCACTTAGTGTAATGACTTCAAGGTTCATCTATATCATAGCATGTGTCAGAATATCTTAACCTTTTTTAAGGATGATAAATATTTCATTGTATGTAGATACTACATTTTATTTTTCCATTCCTTTGTTGATGAACGTTTGGGTCCTTTCTATCTTTTGGCTATTGTGAATAATGCTGCTAAGAACATGAGTGTACAAATATTTGTTTGAGTTCCTGTTTTCAGTTCTTTTAGCTATACACCCTGAAGTGGAATAGCTGGATCATATGGTAGTTTTGTTTAATATTTTTTGAGGAACTGCTGTCTGTTCTCCACAGTGGCTGCACCATTTTACATTCCCACCAGCATTGTAAAAGGATTCAAATTTCTACACACTGATGTCAACGCTTGTTATTTATTAATAATTTTTAACAATAATAGTCATCCTAATGGGTGTGAGGTGATGGCCCTTTTTAATAGCTCTTAACTTTGTTGAGACTTCTGTCATTTTTAAGTATGTCCATTCCAAAAATACATTCAGATATGGGGAAATATAGTGTAGTTCACTGATTCCACAGAGGTCCTAGTGATGTGCACTTGTGCCAAGACTCTAATTATCACATGACCTCCATAAGACCTGTTTTGACCTGAAAATCATAGTAGTGTTTTTGAATACTCAGGTGTATGAATTTAACTTGATAATCTCAGAAAAAATACTGAGTTTTCCCCCTTTTCTTTCTAAAAATTTCCCTTGGAAAATTGTTGTAAGCTCCTTTGAGGTAGACTTGGAGAAAAATCCACACTATATACTTTTGATAGTGTTGCAGGGACTTTTCTGAAGGTGTCTTTAGACACTTAATTTCTGATTTAAGTTGGGGTTGGACAATAATTTAATTTTCTCTGCTGGCAAAATGATGCAGGTTTCTATTGTGCTTGAATTTTATTTTCATTTATGTACTTTCGGCCTGGTCGTCAATGTAATTCCCAGTATAAATGCGATTAATCAGTTACTACTGGAAATCCTTTTGAGCCAAAACACTCTGCCACTCTGCCCTGCTGAACTTTATAGTAATTGCACTCACCTTGTTTCTGATGTTAAATGCAACCACCTAACCTCTGCTGCTCTGCAATCTCATTATTCCTATTTAAAAAGCAGGGAGACCATTTCAATGGTGGCATCCCTCATTTTCATCTTTAGTCCACAGAAGATAGATGTCCCAGAGGTTTTTAAGGATGTTTGTAGTTCTCTCATCAAAGAAAGTCATAATATCTTGAAGAAGTGTCATCCGGGACCTCCGCAGGGGCATAACTATGGAATAGTTGAGTGGGTTGTTCATAATTAATCCACTCCATCATTCTCATTTTAAGTACATGGTTTTCTTCCTCCACATTCTGTCAGGTAAATTATGGCATCTTGCCCTCATTGAATGTTGATGACTATTGAATCCATATTTTATTCAGCCAAACAAGCCATCTATTACAGCCAATTACATCAGCTAATTTTAAAAATCTGAAATCTCCGATAAGTTCTCCATAATAAATTCAACTCCACCCAACTTTATATTCCATTTTCTCAGTCTAACACTCATAAATTATATGCCACATACACATTGTATAGGTTTTTGCTAGTATGAATTAGCAAGATAACACATTTCTTTTGCCAGGGTGGACTTTGTACTTTCTTCTTGGGACCTTCTTGAATCTGACTATAGTTACAGGTTGGGATGCAATAGTGCTGATTTAGGTCAGCCTTGAGAAAAGTGAAATTTCCTTGAAAATTAACCACTTCAAATGAGGTCTTCAGAGAGATGTTAATCAAGGGAAGTTTAGTTTCTTCAAATGGGGAGGAAGAAACTGGCAAGGAAACCACAGGAAGATTTGGGTTAAAAGTTTTTGTATTAATCTGAGTCTGGACTTATCCTAAATATTTAATTTATCTTTATTTTAAATACCCAGCTTTTCCTGATAAGTGTTCTGATATTAATCTGCAAGACTCAGTACAATTGTGCATTGAACTTGCATTTTAATTCTACAACCCACACTTGTGGATTTGAAGCTTGGTCCTCAGCCATGTTTGCTCTTGTGGCTATAAGACATGAGAAACTTTTAAGACCCTCAGAGTGGTTGTTTCTTCCCATGGTTTAATCTGAGAGTTTAAACACCAGACATCATTTTCATTTTGTAAACTCTCTGTTGCTATCAGAAGCAGTTAATTGTCCCATAGTGCTTGTATTTTTTATTACCGTAATAGACAAAAGCAGTAGCCACTTGACCTCTAAAAGTATTGTGTTCACTTGGCAATTTATCCGAAGCAAGCACAGGTGGTAATTTAAATAATCATCTTGGAAGAAGCATTTGTCTTCCTTACATTGGTGATGAAGTCACTAAAACATTCAAGCTGAAACAGTTGATCAACCTAATTCCAGAGTCCCATCTTGAATGTCTGTTTCCTGAGATCACTCAGACAAAGTTCAGAAAGGACAGAAAATCTGTTTCAGGAAGTTTAAAAAGTGAATTTTAATACAAGGATCTTGTTTCAAAAGTGAGAAAAGCTAAACAGTAAGATGGGATATGAGGGCAGCCTAGAGTCTGGCAAGAGGGCATCCCCTGAACAGAACTAGAATGAATATAGAGGCTGCTGGCGGGTTCTGGGAACATGGAGAGAGAAGCTCTTGAGGTGGAATTGAACCCATGAAGGAGACAGCCTCAGTTGTATATACCACTCAAGGAAATTAGGTTCTTCCCTATTCCCTTCTTTCAATCGCTCACCAGTCTGTCCTTTGCTCAAAATTGATGGGAAGCTAATTGTCAATGGATACTGGGAAATCCAATTTTTAGGAGTTATTCTTTTATAATAAAAATCAGAGCAGGATAAAGACGGAGAAATGGTCTTTAAAAAATGACAGCATACTGTCCTACTTCCAAAATTATTAACACAAGCATTCTATCCCTCTAAAATAACTTCTCACATTTTAGTTTAATTGTTTAGATCCCTCCACCATAATTGTACTTTGAAACAAAGGTCTATTTGCTTTATTGTTTCTCCTAATATCGCCTTTGCTTCCCCCTTAGTCTCTTAGATTCAATGTCTATTCATTATCTAATGTGTATTTGTACCTCCTCCCACCCCAATTCACATGTTTCAGTGTCTTTTAATTATATCTAATATGGGATGAACCCAAACCACTACTTTCTCTTTTCTTGATCTCCTGCTTTCAAAGGCTATCCAATAAAAGTCCACAATTGTTCAGTTTTTTTCTCTATAAATTCATGATGACTAACATAAAAGGACCTTTGATATTGTCCTATAATTATGCTACCTTAATCTAGACTGAGCATTTTCTCACTCCCTACAGTATGTTTTTCTGTTCTGCACTATCTTTAAATGGCCATGTTCCCATCATTTGCTGTAATATCAGGAGATAATCTCTTGTAACTTACCAAAAGGAATAAAAGACATTAGAGCGGAACTTTTTTGTTTTTGAACATAATAGAATTACTACATCTGCTCCCAACTTTATGTACTTTGGTAATTTAACAGAACAGAAGCTCTATTCCTACTAAAGACAATTCCCTTACTCCTGATTTAGATTGCATCACCTTCCACCCTCTCAGGATCCTTATTCTCATCTGGATCTTTTCCATTAGCTTTTAAATTTTCTAACATCTTCCAATTAGGAAAAAAGTAATAATAAAGAAGCATAAAACAAAAATGAAAAGCCAAATTGAACTTAATATTTCTCCACCCAACCTCTGTCTTTAATTATCACCTTGTCTCTTTTCTTCAAAGCCACAGTTTAAAAAATAATTCTTAAAAATATTTTTCTATATCTTGGTAATTGTGAATAATGCTTCAATGAACATGGGAATGCATTCTCTTTGAGATCCTGATTTCAGTTCCTTTGGATATATACCTAGAGGGATTGCTGGATCATGTGTTAATTAATTCTATTTTTTTTTTTTGAGGAACCTTTATACTGTTTTCCATAGCTACTTTATCATGTTACATTCCACCAACAGTATACAACAGTTCCAGTTTCTCCATATTCTCGCCTTTTTTTTTTTTGATAATAGCCATTCTAATAGGTATGAGGTGATAACTCATTGTGGTTTCGATCTGCATTTCCCTGATGATTAGTGATGTTGAGCACCTTTTCACCTGTATGTCTTCTTTAGAGAAATATCTATTCGAGTCCTTTGCACATTTTTAATTAATTAATTAATTTGCTGTTGAGTTGTGGGAATTCCTTACATATTTGAGATATTAACTCTTTATTAGATATGTGATTTGCAAATATTTTCTTCCATTCCATAGGTTGCTTTTTCATTCTGTTGGTTGTTTCCTTTGCTGTGCAGGAGCTTTTTAGTTTGATATAGTTCCATTTGTCTATTTTTGCTTTCGTGGCTTATGCTTTTGGTGTCATATCCATGAAATCATTGCCAAGATCAATGTCATGAAGCTTTTTCCCAAATGTCCACTGACAGATGAATGGAAAGAAAATGTAGTATATATTTACAATGGAATATTATTCAGCCTTAAAAGGGAAGGAAATCCTGCCATTTGTGGCAACATAGATGCACCTGGAGGACAATATGCTAAGTGAAATAAGCCAGTCTCAGAAAGACATATACTGCATAATTCCACTTATATGAGGCATCTAAAATAATCAGACTCATAGAAGCAGAGAATAGAATGATGGTTGCCGGGAGCTGGGGTAAGAGAGGAATAGGGAGCTGTTATCCAAAAGGTATAAATTTGCAGTTATGCAAGATGAATAAGTTCTAGAGATCTGGTCTACAATATAGTGCCTGTAGCTAACAAGACTGTATTGTTTACTTAAAAATTAGTTAAGAGCGTAGATCACATGTTGTGTTCTTATCACTTACACAAAAAAGGGACATGAAGTCTTTGTGGGTGATAGGTATGTCTATTTTCTTGATTGTGTTGGTGGTTTCGTGGGTGTATGCATATGTCCAAACTCATGGAATTGTATTATTAAATAAGTGTCATTTTAATATATCAATTATACCCCAATAAAACTGTTTAAAAAATGTTTGTCTATATTTGATATCTTCATTTGATCCTCTCCTTCTCATTTTCAGCCCATCCCCAGTAGAATCCACCTTTTATAACTCCAATAAAAGATTGCTTCATAAGTTATTTCCAAGTCCATAGATGCAATGGGAAGATTTTATCTTCTACTTAGTTGACTCATAAGTAGAATTTGCTTCTGTCTCTGAAAATTGATTTCCCTCTACTCTAAACTTTTCTGGCTTTCTTCTAATCTTTGTGGCTGCTCACTCTTATCTTTTTTGCAGATATATCTTCTTCTCTCCAGGCATGAAATGTTGAAATTTTTCAAAATCAAATTCAAGGCCATTATGTTATCTCACTCTAGAACTTAGAATATGATTTGATAGAAGCACAGCTTCATTGCCAACTCCATGAAGTTTGGACATATGTGTATTTGAGACCTTGAAACTGAATTCTATAAATCCAGCTGCCTATTTAATATCTAAATCTGTTCATTTAAAAAATATATAAAACTCAAAATGCTCATGGTCTCCCTAAACCCCCAAATCTGTCCTCCTTCATTTTTGTTTGTCTTAGCTTGTGGTTGCACTATTCATTCAGGTATATAAGCCAGTCACCTAGCAATAGTCTTTGACTTCACTGTCTCATCATCCACCATATCCTGCCCATTATCAATTCTATCCACTTTACCTCCTAGATACTTCCTTAATCTAGCCACTGTTTCCTATCTAGTCATCATTGTAAGTAGTAAATTAATGCACGAATATAAGTTTCCCTGCTTGCTTTGTTTGGTACCTGTAATATTTGTGGCAGAAAAATTTATGAAAAAATTTCTGTTCATCTTTCTTATATTTTACCTTCTGTTCCTCCATTCTCCTCTTCCCATTTCAAGCAGTTATCCTGGACTCTCAAAAAATTGTTTCCTCAGGAAATGTTCCATTTGTAAACATCAAGGTATAAAAGAGGAGATTACAAGGCAATTGGAAGATGAAAAGCCAGTGGGTACAATATGCAGTGTCCGATACTACCTTGTTACTGGACGGAGCCCCAGAGCTGCACCAAGTCATTAGAGAGACATAACTTGTGGGAGATGTAGGGAAGCCATGTAAAAACCGTGATGTACCCATCTTGCCAAATATTTCAGTATCCCAAATATTGCACAGAAACATTTATCAGTTGTAAATGGAGGTACTGGTGATCTGATCTCAAAAGACCAGAAGGGGACCTCCATAACACTTTTGCATTATAGAATTTTTATACAGCTCTGATAGTATAATATACCTAAAATAATGGCTGCATCTGAATTCTCTACTGGCTCAGTTATTTAAAGAATTAAATTCATTTAAAACAAGTAAAGAATCACTAGGTTTATAACAGCAACTCATAACTATTTACTTTGTAGAGATTTATAGTTAAATCATGATACCTTTCACCAATATATGGCAAACACTTTGCTTATATCAGTTGCACTAATTGAAATAACACATTTTCCACAAGAAAATAAAGAAAGAATAAACTAGATAGGGAACAAAATATTTTTATCCTTTGAAATTATGTTTGTAAAGATTCTTATACGCTCTAACATTTTATCTCTGAGAGAAGGAAAAAAATAAAACCAATCTGGAAATTTAGAGATTGGTTTCTTTACCTAAAACTAAAGATCTTAGTACTAATTGAGTATATAGTATTGTATCATATCCTTTATTATTCAATATATAGAAGTAATTGCCCATGTACTCCTACTGAGGAAGGAAAAATAATAGTTTTAGTCAGTATAGATATTCCATGATGAAAGGAGAATGATGACTATCTCCATTTCCAAAGGGAGGGCAGGAATACAAAACATACTATGCCGTAAAATGTTAAATTCAACCTTTTAAAATACTTTGAACATTTCAAACTTAATGGTTTTGAAACTTTTTAAAAAATTATAACATATACACATAATTTTTACATTTAAAATGAGTTGTTAAATTAAGACAACTTTTTTCTCAAAATTAAGATATGCTAGTCAGACCTGAGAATAGCCTCCAGAGGGCGACCAAGTTGCATCATTGCAAACAATCGCATCAAAATTTAACATTGCTTCCAATGAAAGCATGGACTTCTCTAAAGTTAAAATTCGAAAAGGCAATAATAAGAGTTAATCCTAGAAAAAAATTCCATCATCTGAAGTCTGAATAGCTCTGCAAAATAGTGGATATTTAAGGAGGAGGCAACCTATAAGTTGATGCTTTAGGGCCTTTGAATTTAGACAGACCTCACAAAGCTACTACATCAGCAAAACATCATCAGTTCACGCCTGCTCCAGTTTTCCTTCTCCCTGAAAGTTTACTTATTCCCAGCACCTTGTAAGCAAACAAAGTTTGGCTTTTGCATTTCAACAGACTTAGATTTCAAAGTCAACTCTGCAATTAATATATTACCTTGTAAACAGAGTTTTATTTGAGGAATGTGGTAAATAGTATCTTCCCATCTTTCATAGTTTTGTGAGAATTAAATGTGATAAATATATGAAAGCACCACAGTGACTGGTGAGTAAATATTACCTTTTGTCCATTTCTTTTGTCCTTTTTTCCCTCTTTTACATAGAGAAAGAGAAAAATAGGATCTAATTAGGTCATTCACTTCAATGTTTTAGCGACATATTGCTCTTCCATTATTTGTCCCCAAAGTATATATTTTTTAAATTTCATAGAAATAAAGTAGTCGTTAAGTTGAACTAATTGATATTTCTCAATTCCCAGACAAATATATCTCATAAATGTTGTAGGGTTGTTAATCTTTGACTAGGCAATGCCTAGAATCAATAAGGAAGTATTTCTAATTGAGAAATCTATCTAATTGGCTCTTACTTTGTACCAATGGATTCTTATTTCTACTTATTTCACCTTTATTAAAGCTACATCCCTGAGAGCATTAGTTGAATTTACCTTGTAACTGCCCTTTCTCATTATTCCTGACCCATATCTAACCAGCAGACAATTACTTTTGATTCTTCTTTATAAGGTAATCAAGCATTGCTACTCTTCTATTCCGATAGATTATGTCCTTGTAAAATAACCTTCCTGTGGGTCTCCCTAATTTTAGTCATTGGCCAAGATGGCCTTCCTGTTCCCCTCAGCTTGACTAAACTTTACAGGTTTCTTCTTGACTATAGGCCCCTTATCTTCCTTTTCTACAAGCATTTACTTTAAGAAATAGGGAATTATAAATTCTTTCTCTGCTCTTTGAGATGTAAATTTTCTCCTAGTAACTTGATACATTTACAACCCAGGAATGTTTTTCTCAAGGACCTGGAAATCATCTCTTTGAAATAAAATCTTCAAGACAGATAGGTCCCCTACTTCCCAGTCTCTTTGGGGGATGTAAGAACCTAACTTTAATAAGAGCTAATTAGCAAACACAGATGGTATAATCACATTGATTAACCTCTCCCCCAATATCTTCTAGTACTTTCTTTATAGCTGACCCCGGTACTTAAAAATTTACCTGCATTTTGTTCAAGCAGAGTTGAGTTCAGTCTCTTTCCCTTATTGTAATCATCTTGACCCTTATTGTAATTGTCTTGAATAAAAATTTCCTTGCCTTTTTAACCACCTGATGCAATCTTTCTTTAAAATGGCTATTTCAAATTTTTTTATTAGGTAACTCACAAATCTTCATGTCTTTGGGATCAGGTACTAAATTATTGTAATCCTTTGGTGGTGTCATATGACCTTGACTTTTCATGTTCCTTGGAATTTTGCCTTGCTGCCTTTACATTTGAAATAGCAGCCACTTCCTCTAGTTTTTACTAACACTTTGGTAGAGAAATACCTTCCATCAGCCCTGTTAGTGACTCTGAGGCTTTCTCAGTGACTTTCTGAGTCCTTCTGTGGTAATGCCTGGTTCGAGCTTCTCACTCCCACTTGTAGCAGAATTCTTAAGCTTGTATGCCTTCTTTGGATCCTGCAGAATACCAGGCCATATGCTGGCATCCTCCTTTTTATTTCCCCGAGAGTGTGCTAATGTAAATTTGTGCTCTCCTCCTGGCCCACAGAGTTTGGCTGGCTTCCTCTGTATTCTTGCTAGCCATATACCAAAGCCCTCTCTCATTGCTGCCATTGCGAGTGTACACAGGAAGGCAGCCACAGAATGGGGATGTGTGTGGGTGAAGTACACAGAGCACTGGGGGTGCCCGTAAGCCAGATGAGGGGAATGCATGGGTGACACATCCCCGGCAGCTCTTGGGCAGGCTTCTTGATGGAGTCTAAGATGAATTTGGTAGGATTTGTGTCCCTTTAATGCTTTCTGAGAGTCCTTTCTGCTGTTCTCCTAGCCTCCCTCCAAATCCCAGTTATGTAGCTTACTATTCAGCACTCTTGATGTGATGAGAAAGAAATGAGCCTCTTCGGGAGCATCCTGCACAGCTGGGGAAGCAAGGTGACAATAACCTATATTCAAACTACAGTCTTCCCATTTATTTTCTCTGTAGTTTTTACCAATTGCTTTACTTCTATAAGCCCCAATTTCCTCATCTCTCAAATAAATATAAAGACAGTACCTATCTCATTGGGTTGTTTTGAAGATTAAATGAGATAAGACAAAGTATTCGATATTGTACTTGATGTATAGAGCGTGCTCCCTAAATGGAAACCATCTCATGATTGTTTTTTGTTATTATTATTAAAACTGATGTTATAATGATTACCTTTCACTATTCTGCCAGATAGAATCTTATTTCAGTGTCCAGCTCAAATGTCATCAGCTCCATAATAAACTTCTCTGACCATTTCCTCTAAAAGTGATTTGTTCCCACTCTAAATTCCTATAGTGTACATCATCTGATTTATTTGGCATTCATCTTTAAACGTGACTATATGTCATCTCTCCTAAGTGGACTGTAAAGTTCCAGAATATAAGGACTCTTGTTTATGTATTTGTGTATCTCCCATTGAAATTAGTATCGTGCACTATCTAGAAAAAAACATTTCATGAAAATATGTGGAATGATCGAAAGATTTGATTGATCACTAACTCTACTGTGGCTCTTCTGATAAATGGACAAAGCTCATAACTATTTTTGAGATATGCTAGGCTTTATAATCTTAAGAATTTAAGAATTTTCATATTGACTCTTGGTTTAAAAGATCCCATAAAAATAACTTGGATAAGTTTTAGCTTCATGAAATTAGTAAAATTTCCCCCCATTTGTTATAATTTTATACATATTTAGAATTGCCTCTAGAACTTTCAGTATTCTAGCATGTGTAACTATAGGAAGCTACTTAGCTGAATATAGACACTGTTATTTCTGAGCCCTTCCTGTATTTGAAAGCAGAAAGATGGTTATAGTAATAACAATGCAATGCATTTTTATAGTACCCCATCATTTCAGAGAGCTCGACCATCTTCATGTAGTCATATAACGTAGCAGGAAGATTCATATTATACATGCAGTCCCCAAGGGTATTTTTTATCATTTTGAATTTTACAAACCTTATTATTCATGACTGATTAATAAAAACGCATATTGGCAAGTGGCCCTGAGATTGGCTTCTAGCAAGACAGAGACAGGATTGGGAGGGATAAAGGTGGCTTTATAAGTGATGGGAGAGAGAATCTAGAATAGAGTTGTCTGAGTAGGAAAAGCTAGGACAGAGAAGAGAGAAATCACAATATAGGAAAGAGAGATTGGAGTATGAATGTAATAAAGGCAACTTTCATTTTATTCCTCACATCTATTTTCTTCTTTGACTATTATTCCCTCTGATCTCTTTTTAAGATCACATATCCTTAATGGTAGAAACCTTCAGTTGGGGATAAGAAGGATATCTCCGGAGGTAGGACAATTGTACTATCATTTACTTCTGTCCTTAGTTTACAACACTCTTATTCTCTCTGCACCTTCACCCATTGGTCAAAAACAAACAACGCGCACCCCCCTCCCTGCCTCACCTAAAGAATTGAGAATGGCAAGGGCAGAAGACTGCTAGCCAGTACTGAGGCAGAGGATCCCAGTGGGAGCAGGACAGATCCAGAGGCAACAAATTCCACAGAGAGAAGAAAAGGTGAGCATCTATGGCTGAACCAAACTGGAATGTCATCCATATTACAACAAAACAAAATAAAATAAAAAGACATGTGGGTAAAGAGATTGTAAGTTTGGGATAGCTTTGCTTAACTTCTTAATGCCTTTATCAGTTTTTTGGAATTTCTCATGATGCCACAAGAGGATACATTAAAAACTGGTAACTGTAGGTACATAATGGATCTCAACAGATAAATAACACGTGCTCGGTCTTCACTCTTAAGTTTTATCTTATTTAATTTCTAGAAATGTGTTTTACTGCTCTTTCCATTTCTAATTTAAAAATAAATATAACATAAATCTAGCCTTAACCAAATTCTCATTCCTGGCTCTGAAATCCAGTTCTCTACTTCTTATTTTAGCTAGTCCCCTTATTTTTCTTTGACCTCACTAATACTGCTCTTCATTTCTCTAGGTAAATCAAGACATATAAATCTAATTTATTTTATAATAAAAAATAGGTTATTATGGACAAAAGATATGACTATTTATGTGCATGATTACACATATTTTTTCTTACAATTCCACCTGTGTAAAACGTATTGGACAGTGAAAATGAAGCCAATATTTTAGTTACCTTATTGAGAATACAGTGGAGCTAATCTATAATAGTATGTCTTTCTCACCATTAATACTTTGCTTCTACAGTATAAACTTCAAACAATAATAAACTACTTTTTACAAAGGCCACATAGAGGAGATAAAAATGACTTCTGTTATAAAGATTCACTATACTATAAGTACAATTTCAACAGATAAGAATAAAGTTTACCAACTCTCCTTTCCTATGATTTTTTTCTGCTTTATACCTATTAAAGGAACAAATTTTTAGTCATATTCTAGTAGTAATAAGTTATTCACAGATTTAGATGTCAGAGAGAGTCACCTCCCCCAGGCGGTGATACAATTTCTTTAACTGATTTTGATACTTCACTAGAGTATCTTGCCCTCCAATTTTGTAACCACTATATGTGTTCAGTGCTTTCCAATTATGTTTAATAGGCCCTTATAATAATCATGTGAGGTATATTTTAGTATTCTCTTTTTACAGATGAGGAAATTAAAGCACGAACTTACTAAGGGGTGGAGCTGGAATTTAAACACATCCAAATTTATTTAATTCCAATTCTTAATTCTTACACATTTTCATCATACCCTTTATAAGGTATGGAAATTATTTTCAGTAAAATATTAAATCTGGTAGAATATTACTTACTTATGTTTTTTAATGACATAATACAAAAAACACAAGCTTCAACTACAAAATGGCAGAAAACTGTACTTAATGGCATGATATAACCATGATATAGAAGGTAGATTGAAGGAAGAGTAATGAGGACTCTAATTGTTCTCACTCTTCATTCATGTGACTGAATTGTGCTAGAGGAGCTAATTTTAGGGGCACTAAACAAGTCATTGTGTCTCAAAATTTTTAAATAGGAATATCATTACTGGTGGAGGTGTTATATCAGAGATGAGAGACGAGAACAGATGTTAGGAGAAATAGCCAAAAATAGGAAGCTAGGAGATATCACAATGCTGTTAGGATGGAGGAAAACCAAAGAAGAGAGGTAATAGACAGAAATAAAATGAAAGAAGATCATTCAGGATATGGGAAGAATAGTATAGCATGAGAGGAAATTAGGGAACAAGGTGATTCATGATTCAGGTGGCAACATTTGCTATGTTCTTAAGGCAGCCATTTCTGTAGATTAAACATGTGAAGAACACATTCTTTGGGGACTACATTTTTATCCATGTAAATATTGTACTGAAAATGGAAAAGCTAAAATTTTGCTGGGTATTCCTGGTGGAATCCAGTTACATTGTCAAAGGCCAGTTTACAATGTGAACACGCTTTTGGGTTCAGTCTCCTCATCTATGCCTGCCATAATGATCAATGAAGAACCAGAGCTACTCTTTCTTTAAAATGATAGAGTCCTTGGCTCCTTGAACCATCTCTAATCCTCTTATTGGAACTGTCACAATGGGTCTGGGAGTACAGAGAGCAAAATAGTAGTACTTAGATGGACTAATTGTGCAAATGGTGACATAACAGATTGGAGGTACAAGAAGTTAAAGCCTCTGAGTTCATGATTTCTTAGACTGAAACCAGTAACTTGTGTCTGCATTTGCAGAAGGACTGAATAGTGGGAATGTGTCAGACAGAAGTTATATTTTGCCCTCTATACAGATGGACTCCCTTTGTTTATGGTATATTAACTGTCACTTTGTCTCTTTTTAAATATTTCTGTGTTTTATAAGATTCTTTTCTGAGGCTGCTGGTGGGAGTAGAAAAATATTTGAAGAGGTAATGCAGTTTTTGAATTATATTACACTGATATCAAGTGATATTATTTTATATGGAAGTATGGAAAAAATTTACAAATCTATGTCACTATATTGAAGTGGGGATCCTAGTTGTCCTAACCATAAAAAGTATATCGTATGCATATGGTAGATTTGCATGTTAATTTGTAGAGATGGGGTTGAAAAAACTCACAAATAGTAAAAATTAAGTTTGAAACTTTCTTAAAGAATCCATGAAGTATTCATGGTTTTATGTTTACGACCTGAATAACAATAACAATTTTAATGCCAGAGCATGAGAAGGGTTGAATTAGACCAAAGGAAGCAGCTGACCAAGGAATGCCTACAGTCAGAGATCTTGGTTTTCAAACCATTATATCTTTATAATAATTACCAAACACTTAGCTGTGGTGGATACTTCTAACATATTTCTGTTTTTTTCTAAGATCTGTGTTATACACTTTTAATGTTAAACCTCTATAGTCCTAATATAAAGCATTTAATTTTTATTGCTGTGGGGATTAAACGAGATAATAAATGTGGGTACTTTCAACACAAGGTCTGACATGTAGTATATGCTCAAATATATTTACTGAATTTGAGTCAAAATCTTCCTTGATCAGACATGATATAATTTATTATTTGAAAAGTTGAGGAATGTGGCCACCCACCTCCCTGTATTCAAAACTGGTATTTCCTATTATGTTTCCATTGAAGAGCTCTCATTCTCAAACCTTTGCTTCCTGATCATATAACCCTCTACAGAGTAGCTTTTAGTAATGTGACTCTATTGTAAAAGGAAGTAATTTTCCAGTACCTACTTCACATGTCTCTACTGGCTAGTAACCTATAGAAGTAGTAGAAAGGAGATCTGAAAATATAGATTAAAGAATTATCAACCCGAAAGAGATAATTAAGTACATGAAAGTCAGTGAAGTCTATAGGAGTAATAGTGCAGAAAGAGTAGAATATAGGGTTATATTCTACAGTAGGTGGGAGCTGTTCGAAGTGGAAGAAGAGTAAGATCGATAGAAAGTGGAATGTCACGAGAATTAAGTGCTAAAGAAGCCAAAGGGAGAAAAATAACATTTTTCTGAAATGCATGGGATTAATTATACTGCTCACTAGATATTTCTGGCTCTCTACTTTCTGAGCTCATGGGATATTTCATTTCTTGGATTATCTATTGGTAGGACATGTAATTTTGACCAATGATGTATAAGTGGACTTGACATATGTCACTTCAAGGCTGGAGCAATTCACTAGTGTGAGATGCTTCAGAGTTCTTTTTTTTCCATCTAATTTGGCAAATGGCAATGTTCAAGATGGTGGCTGCTCCTTCTTCTTGAGTCCCTGAGTGAGATGAGAAAGCCTTCCTCCTCCATTCTTCACCTAACCCATGATTGTCTTACTTCATGAGAGAGAAATACATCTGCTGTTTAAAGCCATTAAAGTTTTGTAATTGTCGCAACTGGACACCTCTTAGCTTATTTTCTATTGTAGCATATTTTAACTTATTCTCACTGATCAGAGTAGGTGGGTAGAAAATGTCACTTTTAGGAGAGATGCAAGGTATGTGAAGAATGAGGCAAGGGCATTGGATTTAGCTCATTAGATATATTAATATCTGTCTACCTACACATACATATGTATATGTATATATAGATCTGTAGATCTAGCTCTATCAATTGATCTTTCTATGTATGTATGTATGTATGTATGTATGTATGTATCTATCTATCTATCTATCTATCTATCTATCTATCTATGGATAGAGAGAGAACGAACATTTTGTGCATTTTTTTTTTTGTATTGAGAAGAACATAAATAAGAAGTGTGATATGGAGGAAATGTGTGATGAAGGAATTTCTGGACTTGCTTCTGAAATGTTTGGCCATAAAAGGGAGAAGAAGAATAGGAGAGCATTAGAGGAAGCATTAGATGTCGGTAAGACTTTCATTTTTTTCTTCCATATGATGAGAAGACCAATACATATCTGCAAGTAGAGAGAAATGATCATAAATGGGGGAGAGATGAGGGGGCAGTGGTGGTGTGTTGCTAGAATATCTGAGATGAGAGAGTGGGCCAAGGTTCTAAGATTCACAGTCGGATGGGATTGAATTCAGTAATGGGTTACTTAGGTCTATTCAGGAGGAGAGATACCTCTTTCTTTGTAAACGGAGGGAAATGAGAGATGTAGAAGCAAGAATGTATTCAACATTAGCATCAAAAATGCATCTTACATTTTATTAGAGAAGGATGGTAGATCTTAAATTCCAGTGTTTTAAAGCCCATGATATAAACGCTAATTGCAATCCTTATTCTGGCATAATGCATACTGTGGACAGCACCCCTTCTGCACTCACTATTCTCAGAGCCTCCCACATAGCACTTCTCAACTTTTGAAGCAACCTTTCTCAGAGATATTTGCAAAGTTTTAAAAATCACAAAATTATATCCAGAGTAGCTAACAATTTGCAAAGGGTCTATCACCTTGAAAAGAATAATTTGCCAGTAGTGCAAAGTTTACCTAACAAACAGATTTCTACTGTGAGAGGAAGAATATGTGGGAGAAAAATTATAGAGGGAAAAATCTCTTAAGTCTATGTAACCTCTTGATGTGGAAATTAGACTAATGTGTAGCTCAGAAACTACATACAAATGCCAAGATTTGAACCGGTGGTTCTCAAATTTTGGTAGGCATCAGAATCACCTAATAAGTTTGTTACAACTGCAGATGTTAGGGACCACAATGAAATTTTCTGTGTCAGAATTTTGAAGCAAAGGGTCCAAGTTTTTGTCTTGTCATAAGATTACCAGGTGACTTTATGCACTCTGAAGTTCTACATTTACTGTTTAGTACATTTCCTATTAAACTGATATCTCTTTAATTGCAAGCAGTGGGAGAAGTTTTATCTGGTTTCTGAGTAGAGTGGCTGTATACTTCGGGACCAAGAAAGCCAGGATCGTAGACCACAGAATATTAAATTTGAGAGAGATCTTGGTGCTTGTCTTGTCAAATCTTCACATTTTATTGACAGGCTTAAATGGAGTATGAATCCCTTTTATGGTCACAAAGTGGCACAAGGGACTGAAAATTGACACTGGGATTTTGACTTTAATCTTTAACTCCCATGCTTAACATTAAACATACTCATACAGTTTTCTTCTGCTGAAATAATTGTATTATCTTCCTCTCAAACATTTCTTGTATCTCTAGATGCCTCGCTTTTTCTCTAAGTGTTCTAATTTACAAGGGAAAAGGAAAGCTACCTTTGGTTTGTAGGATGATTTCCTGAATTTTATATATTTGTGGGAGGGACAAATGATGCATGCCCATGGAATGGTTTGAAGCACTGTTCTCCCAAGTGTATGTATTTGCTCTCTGCCCTGCCCTCCCACCCCAGCTTATGTACACAGTTTCTCAATTTTCTCCAGAAGAAATTAATTTGGGGGTTTAAGTAATTTCTTTTTACTATAGTTCTTTAAAAGATTGCTATGTTGGAGAGAGCTGATTTATTATCTTACCAATATTTTCACAAAACACATGGGTTTTTGATTGTTTCTGTGATTCGAAGGCTTCAAGTGAGAAGGAAACTGCTAAAGATTTTTTGTTTGAGGGAAAGAAAATATTTTGATCCTATAAGTGGGGTACAAAGTACAAAAGGGAGATTGAGAGGAAACTAAAGATAAATAATTTATTGAACAGCATTTTGGGGGATTGGCCCAAGATGTATCTGACAAAACAATATTGGGGAGTTAAGGAGAGGGGTCACCCATGGTTTATTTTCTGCCTTTTTCACCACCAAATGAAAAGTTAAACCTAAGTTAATATGTTTATAAACAACTCCATATATTAAATCCCCTCTATTTGAAGTGATTTTTTTTCCTTGCTTGGACCCTATTCTGCTTTAACACCTCTTTTAAGAATGAATTCCAAACTTTCATAAAGAGAAAAATATTTTGATTATTATTTATTATTGTTTCTGTTTGATTCATTGATATTTTTTGTATTGAAATATTTAGTTTATTCTTGTAATTTAAAAAAATTTCTCATGGTCTAAAATTCTCTAAACAAAAATTAAAATATAAACCATTGAGTAGAATAAATTCAAAGATTTAGTTAATAGCTTTAAATAAAGCCTGAAGATATAGAAAAAAATGTAGTTGAATAGTCCAAAATACACATAAGAAAATGACATGAGCAGGTGATTATGAAGAATATCAAATAGTAATATATAGTAATATCAAAGTAAGTAAAATTGCACAATGAATTGGGGTACTGAACATTAAAACATCAGTGACACACTATTTTTTTTTAATTTGTCATCATATTGACAAAAATGAAAAAGAATACCATCATTCACTCTTGGCAAAGCTGTGGAGAATATGCATTCTCATATACTTTTTGAGAGTGTGTGAATTGAGCTATTATCTTTCAAGGAGGTAAGTTAGCATCATGTGCTGGAATTTAACACATTCATATCTTTGATACAGAAATGTCATTTCCGGGAATGGATGCTAAAAACAACAACAACAACAACAACAAAATCTACATGTGCAGAAACCTAAATAATTAGAGTTAACTAAATTTATGGTATATCAATACTATGGAATAGTAAGCAATTATTTAAAGGAATAAAAGTTTTATATACTAAAAGATCTGTAAGATTTATTTTATAAAATGTTAATAGAATAATAAGTATTCCGAATCTATAATTTTGCCAATTTATATTTTGTTAATTGTATTGTATTATGTCATATGATACTAGAAAATGTACAGATAGGATGTTTAGGATGGTACTATAATGAACGCTGTTATGCATTGCCCAGAATCCTGCTTAAAACTGAACGATTTCCCCCCCACTTCCCTGCTTCTCAGGTGGGCTGCCTGCTAACATCTGTAAGCTCTGTCTTTTTTGGAAATTACCCTTGGATAGAGAGTCCTGCTTCACCTAAGATCACAGAGCCTGCACATAATGACTAGTCACTGCCAGGGTAGAAACACCCAGGCTCCTTACTGTAGTGGAGGACAACTCTGAAAGGTTATTCCAGATTTCTCCATGCGCTCGACTATAGCCTTGATTGAGACTGCGTTTTAGCTCACCTTCACACTCTAACCACTACTACATCTTTCATTCCCTTCCGCAGATGTCGATCATGGGAACACTTCCTAATAAACCTCTTACACAGCAATGTTTCAGAATCTGCTTCCCAGAGAACACGACCTGCAACACTTAAAATTTATTAATAATGTGCACTTTTACTGAGGTAAATTTAAATAGGAAAAGAGGGCTTACAATTTTTGTTATTTTATGCACACCCACCTTTAAGCTTTTATGTATTCATGTAAGGGATGTCACATTCTGTGTATATGTCACAATCTTTCTATCAGTATACGAACCATCTTTTTCTAATTTTAAAAATAAGTCAGTAAATGAATTCTATTTCATTACTAGAGATTTAACTTAAGCAATAACCCTTTACCTTATATGTTTTACCTTGAATTTGAAAGTTCACAGTATTTTTCGATTTTTATAGACACTTGTAGACTTCAAGTGCTCCTTGACATTGAATCACCCAAAACATTTGGTTCCTTCTTATTCTCTTACTACTGCTGACTCTCTTTCCACTCACATTAGACTACATTTTACTTTCATTGCTTCACCAGCCTCTTTTTTTGTTCCAAAGCAGCACCAACATAGACTGTTATGTGAAATAGCTTTTGTGGTAATGGAGAGTATAGAATAACACAGAATAGGAATTCACTTGTAATGAAAAGTAAGAAATCATTGTTCTCTAAATTCTCTATTTCTGTTACTGATACATTTCGATGGTCATTTTTTCTCCCTTAATCTGTACTTAGATTACCTACTCTCTTCTCTTTTGTCTGTTCTAAGGCTCCCCGAACCCTGAGACCTTAGCTTGGCAAGAACAGTTTCTAAAGCCTACTACATGATTCTTCCCCCTGCCCCCAGCTTTACTGAAGTATAATAGACAATTAGTTGCTCATATTCACATTGCACAATTCAATGAGTTTTTTTGTTTTTTGTTTTTTCCAATTATATTGGCATACAATAATATATTAGTTCCTGTTGTATAGCATAGTGATTAGAGATCTATATAACTCATGAAGTGATCACCTCACTAAATCTAGTACTCCTCTTTCCCCTTAAATATTTTTTACAACATTGTTGTCTATTTTCCTTATGCTACACTCTATTTCTCAATGTCTATTTTGTAACTATCCATTTGTACTTCTTAAACCCTTTGCCCTTTTTTTGCCATCCCCCCATACCCCTCTCATCTAGTAGCCTTCAAAATGTTCTCTGTATTTATGAATTTGTTTCCACTTTTGTTATTTTGTTCTTTAGATTCCACATGTACGTGAAATCATGTGATATTTGTCTTTCTCTATCCAACCCATTTTATTCAGTGCAATACCCTCTAAGTCCATCAAGGCAATATCTTTTCCATCCCTTTCCTTTTAGTCTGTATGTCTTTTAATCTGAAGTAAGTCTCTTGAGGGCAGCATATGTAGGGAGCCTGTTTTCTTATCCTTTCAGCCTCTCTATCTTTTGGTTGGAGCACTCAATTCTTTTCCATGTGAAGTACTTGTTGATAGATATGTAATTATTACTATTCTTTCTTCAAGTTTCTTTTTAAAAAAGCCCCTCAACAATTCCTGTAATATTGGCTTAGTGTTGATGAATTTCTTCAGCTTATTTTTGTCCGGCAAGCTCTTTATCTATCCTTTGGCTCTAAATGATAGCTTTTCTGGATAAAGTATTCTTGGTTGTAGATCCTAGATTTTTATCACATTGGATATTTTGTGCCAAACTCTTCTATCCTGCAAAGTTTCTTTTGAGAAATCAGCTGCCAGTATTATGGGTACTCCCTTATAGGTAACTAATTGCTTTTCTCATGCTGCTTTTAAGATTGTCTCTTTGAATTTAACCTTTGGCATTTTAATTATGATGTGTCTTTGTGTGGACCTCTTTGGGTTCTTGAATTTGGGAACTCTCTGAGCTTCCTGGGGTTGTATGTCTATTTCTTTCGCCAGGTTAGGGAAGTTTTCTATCATTATTTCTTCAAATATATATTCAGCTTCTTGTTCTCCCTCTTCAGCTACCCCTATGACACAGATGTTGTTACCCTTAATTTTGTCCCATAGGCTCCTTAAATTATTACTGTAATTTAATAATTTACAATATTAAATTATTTAATAATAATTTATTATTAATAATAATTTTTTCTTGACATTCTGATTGAGTGTCCTTGGCTTCTCTGTCCTCTATGTCGGTGGTTCGAGCCTCTTCTTTATCCACTCTCTTTATTCTCTCTAATATCTTCTTCATTTCAGATAATGTGTTCTTCATTTTAGACCGGTTCCTTTTTACAATTTCCATTTCCATTTTTATGTTTTTTACCTCTTTGTTGAGGTTCTTACTGAATTTATCTACCCTTCCCTTAAGTTCATTGAGCATCTTTATAACCAATGTTTTGAACTCTGCATCTATTAGATTACTTGACTCCATTATTCCTGAATCTCTATTCTGTTCTCTAATATGGTTTCTGCTTTTTTGTCTTCCCACAGTAGTCTCCCTTTATCCGTGATTTTACTTTCCATGTTTTCAGTTACCAACAGTCAACTATGGCCTGAAATTACTAAATGGAAAATTTCAGAAATAAACAATTCATAAGTTTGAAATTACACACCATTCTAAATAACATGATGAAATCTCACACAGTCTTGCTCTGTCCTGAGATGCGAAACATCCTTTTGTTTAGCGTGTCCATGCTGTATAGACCTCTCTGCCTTTTAGTTACTTAGTAGCCATCTCAGTTATCAGGTCAGTTATCAGAAAGAGAACACATTCACTCTGCACAATTTGTAAATTAACTATTATAGGTAAGTACATACAAGAAAAAACATAATACATGTAATGTATGGTACTATTTGTGGTTTCAGGCATCCACTAGGAGTCTTGGAATATATCCTCATGGGTAAGAGGGGACTACTATATTTCAGTCTGTCTTTCAAATTGAATCTGATGAACTCCATAAATTAATAATTTTTACACAAGTATAAATATTTGATTTGAGGAGTCTTCTACATGTCGATATAGTCCCAGCCTAAAGCTCTAACCCTCACAATTCTGAAAGGGCTGCTGATCCTGAAACACCCATGTATAGCTACCACAGCCTATGGCTTAGAGTATGGAAGCCAACTCCTCTCTATTGAAATAAATTTTTTCTTTAGTGAATGCTAGAGCTGTCATCTCATTAGAACAACTCTAATTTATTCTTATTGTTCCTAGTAATTTCATTCCCTATGCATCCTAATGATGTTTGAAACTACACCATTGATTAATAGAGTCATTTCCCCAAATGCTTATTGAGTCCCTACAATATACTAGGTACGTGGTGTTCTAAGCGTTTGGGACACAATGTGAAACGAAACAGAAAATGCTCCCTTTTTGTCCTGCAACTTATATTCAGGGGGGGAGGGAGGGTAAAACTTATGAATTTCTATCTATTTATCTACTTATTTACTACTCTACTTACTAATGTTATAAGTTATATATGGTATATTAGAAAGTGTTAAGTTCTATGGTAAAAAAAGAAAATATATATACTGAGTATATCTGTCAGAAGATAGGTTTTGCTGATAAAACTATCTCTAAATTTTAATGTCTTTAACAATACATATTTTATTTCTCACTCTATCATCTAGAGTGTGTCTGGTTCCTGTGGCAGTGGAGAGATAACATGGCAAATTAGGTGTTGGCTCCTAATGGCTTCCAGCTAGAAGTGATACATGTCATTTATGCTCATAATTCAATAGCCGAAGTGTATTAGATGAACAAGCTGATTTTATAAGTGTGAAGTAAAGTTCTCCCTTCCTCCTGAATACAAGAGAATTAGACTCTCTTTTAACTGTTCTAATGACTTTTTGTGAGTGTAAAGAACTGGGGCATGCTATGAGAACAGGTTGCAATTTTAAAAAGACTGTAAAGGTAGGTTTCACGAAGAAAATATAACTTGATGTGAGACAGGTGAGGTAAGGGTGTTGGCTATGGCTATAACTAGAGGAGGATCCCCTCAGTTTATTATTATTATTATTATTATTATTTCTCAGATATAGGAAACAGCCAATGTAAAGTCCTCAGGTAGGAGCATACTCAGCATGTGTGAGGAACAGCAAAGCCTGTGTGGCTGGAGTAGAATGAGTAAGATGGAGGGCAGTAAGAGGTCAGATTAGAGAGACAAAGAATAAGCAATAATATTTAGGGCCCTGTAGGTCATCATAAGGGCTCTGGCCTTTACTCCAAGCGAAATGGGGAGTCATTGTGAAATTTTGATTTCCCTGCAGACTGGGCCTTACTCTTGTTTCTAGCTCTTTATTACTCCTGTTATGAAAATATCTTCCCCTTTACTTTTCTATGATCTCTCTGACAAACTCACTTATATTCCATTATCGACTCACAATCTCCAAGTTTGTTCAGGACCCCTTTGCGGTTGAGTGTAAAAAACATCTCTGATCTGCCAGGACTGTGCTGTCCTCACTCCATTAGTCACTGCTCTTGTCATTTTATGCCAAGTTGTTTATATTTATCGTCCCTCATACTTTCCAAAGCCTTTGACACGGTAATGTTGCCCTTCAAAATCAGTTTTGCTTGAAAGGAGCAGAGGGCACTTTGATATTTTCCATGCAGTTTCCCTATGTTTTCTTTACTGTGACATGGTCCATATCACTAAAAGATGACTGAGAGATGTATAGGAGCTATGGTATTTCAGAGATTCCACATGGTGATGTCACTGTTTTTGAAGCAGGAGACACTAATTAATGTTTACAGAGAGTCTTCTTATTGCCATACAGTTTCAAGTAAAAACAGAAACATACAGTTTCAAGTAAAAACAGAAAGCATACAGTTTCAAGTAAAAACAGAAAGCCTTCTTAAGCATTTTCAGGAGATAATACATCATAGAATAATACATCAGTTTTAGTCTGTTTGGGCTGTTATAAAAAAAAATAATCTTAGACTGAGTGGTTTATAAACAACTGAAATTTGTTTCTTATGGTCTGGAAGCTGGGAAGTCCAAGATCAAGGCACAAAGAAATTTGATGTCTGGTGAGAGCCCATTTCCTCATCCACAGATGGCCATCTTTTTGCTGTGTCCTCACATGGTAGAAGGAACAAGGGCAGTCTCCATGCTCTAATATAAGGGCACTAATCCCATTCATACAGGCTCTACCCTAATGACCTAATCACCTACCAAAGGTCCCACCTCTTAATACTATCATATTGAGGTTTAAAATTTTTGACATATGAATTTAGGAGAAACACAACATTCGCTCCATAGCATTCCATCCCCCCCACCCCCAATTCAGGTCCTTCATACGTGCAATATACATTCACTGTATTCCAACAGTCCTAAAAGTCTTAACTCATTTCAGAATCATCTAAAGTCTAAAATTAAAAGTCTCACTTAATTATCATCTTAATCTGATATGGATGAGATTCAAGGTATGATTCATTCTGGGGCAATTTTTTTCCAGCTGTGAACTTGTGAAAATAAACAGGTTCTGTGCTTTTTAAATACAGCGATGGAACAAGCATAGAATAAACATCTCTATTTCAGAAAGGAGAAGTGGAAAAGGAGAAAGGGATGTGGGAATCCAAGTAAATTCAAACTACAAGATTAACTCTATGAGATCATCTTAAAAGTAATCCTCTTTACTCCATGCTCTGCCCTATAGGCTCAGCAGGATGGCCCAGAAGTGGTTCTTTGCATGGGCCCTGTAGCTCTCCTGGGCTGAGAGGCCTTTGTCTGGCTCTTTGCAGCCCTATACTTTGAAACCTACCTGTAGGCAGCTATGACCCCACAACTCATGTAGTATGAATGCTAATAGAGATGACATCATGCTAACACCATCAAAATTTGCTGCCTGTGCCCTCTGGATGGGTGGACACTGTGGCACACAATGTACGGAGGCTTACTGGAGCATGGAGTGACAGAAGATCATGGTGCTGGCATGTAGGGAATGGAGCCAGGGATGTGAAGCAGTGCTAGGCAGCATGCACCAAGGTCCCGCTGGCACTGGTGACTCCTTCTTTGAAACTGATCTGCCCCCAGACCCATCTTCTCCAGGCCTGTGATGGGAGTGGCAGCTCTGATGAACTCTGAATTGCCTTCAGTCAGAGTCATTCTTCCATTGTTTTAGAGAATAACTCCTGGCTTCTGTCAAGGTGACTGATCCATACTAATCTTCTTTTGTGGCTTGGCCACATCCTTATTAATCTCTTATGACCACACTTTCTCATTTTTTACAATATGGATAGTTTGAGAATTTTCCAAATCTTTGAGTTCTGCTTCCTTTTTGTTTAACAATTCCATCTTTAGGTCATTTCTCACCTCTCACATCTTACTGTAAGCAGTCAGGAGGAACCAAGCTGCACCGTCAACACTTTGGTTAGAAATAGCTTCCACTAGATATTTAATTTCATTGTTCCCTAGTTCTATTTTCCACAAAATACTAGAACTTGAACACAATTCAGCCAAGTTCTTTGCCACTTTATAACAAGGATAACCTTTTCTCCAGTTTCCAGTGACATGTTCCTCATTTCTGTCTGAGATCTCATTAGAATGATCTTTATCATCCATACTTCTAAAATTCTATTCAGGATTATTTACATAGTCTATAAGGAGATTGAGGTTTTCTCTAGAGCATTCCTCTTTTCTTTCTGAGCTCTTACCAGAATTTCCTTTAAAGGTTTATTCTTAGCAATGCAGGCATGTTCTAGCATAAACCTCAAAATTCTTTCAGCCTCTACTCGTTACCCAGTTCCAAAGTCAATTCCACATTTTTAGGTATTTGTTACAATACCACCTCACTTGTTGGTACCAATTTCTATCTTAGTCTGTTCAGGCTGCTGTAACAAAAATACCTTAGACTGGGTGGCTTATAAATAAATAACAGAAATTTATTTGCCACAGTTCTGGAGGCTAAGAAATTTAAAATCAAAGTGCTTGCAGATTCAGTGTCTGGTGAAGGTCCACTTCCTGGTTCATAGATGGCCTTCTTCTCACAGTGTCCTCATGTGGCAGAAGAGATGAGGGAGCTCTCCTGGGTCTGGTTTTTAGGACACTAATACCATCCACGAGGGTATCACCCTCATCATCTAATCAACTACCAAAGGCCCCATCACATTAGGGGTTAGGATTTCAACATATATTCAGTCTATAGCAACATTTAAGCACAGTTTTGAGAGAGAGAGTATATCTGGGTTCAAATCCTCACTCTAATTCTAGATTTGTGCTCTTGAATTATCCTCTGTTTCCTTGCCTCTTAAAAAAAAAATAGGATATATCTCTTATATATTGCTGTCTGGCACATAGTAAATGCTCCCTAAAGTTAAGTTGTTCTTATTATTTATCCTCAAGGGCTTTAGACTGCCCTTGATTTAGTGGAATGATCTGAAACCTTCTAAGCTCCCTTTGGTCATAAACTGCCTTTTGCTTTTCCTGTTTTAATTTCATACTGCTGTTCTTGAGAGAACAACCCCTTAATAAATTGAGTGACAGCTATCGATTTTGTGGCAACATCACCCTTCCTCTTTAGTTTCCTTACCAAAACCTGAACGAAATGGTTGCCTCTGTCCTATTATCAGGATATTAGCAAATGAGGTTCCTATTGGGTAACAAGGAATGGTTGAGCTGCAGTGTGTGCACTGTGAAAATCAAAGTTGTCCGCTTGTCAATTACAATAGCAGTAAACAGTCATGCTTTATCCATGCCAGCCACCAATGAAAGAAGTAAGAGCCAAAAGATCATGGCTATTCTGTGGCTTTTCCAGCAGCCCTGACACTGCTTATGTTGGGTTCATTTTGGGGATTTCACTTAGAAGCCTAGAAATCCTATTCACCAACTTGAGAAGTGAGACTTTCCTAAGAGTGAAATCAAAAAAACATTTTTGTAGCTGGGTTGCTCTTTGGTTGTATAATCACATCAGAGATATCTGTTCTTTGGTGCAGTAGAAATATAGTATTTAGAATCAATTTTTCCTAAACTAAAAGTGAGGAAAATCAGATTTACTTTTGTTAAGAGTTCTCAAATGTTTCCTGAAAAGACATGCCCTGAGATTACAAAATTAGTAATTAGTAATTAAAATTCTGGGAATTTTTATGCCACTTTTGTAATCAACCCTTCACTGGCTTCCTCCTGATACCTACCATTTATTGTGTGCATTTTCGATCTTGGGTTTCAAGGTTCTACTTTGTTTTCTCATCATCTCCCCCCCACTGTACCACACTGTTGTTATAGTTTACCTCCTGCTCATCGTCCACACATTATTTATACTCTAATGAAATTTGCCAGATCTAATTTTACCAGACATGCTCTCTAATGTTACTCTTCTATGTGAATACTAACACTGGTCTCAGTGTATAAAATTCTTCTCATCCATATCAAAATGTACCAAATATTCAAAGACCACTTCAAATATTTTCTTGTCCATGATGTCTTTTAAGAAATCTCCTTGCAACCTATCTTTCCCTCCACTGAAGTTCTAGTCTATTGTCTGTAACTCTTTTAAGGTGCACATATCACTCCTTTTTTGCCATAATTCTACATTTTCCTTACTATTATATGACTAGGAAGAAAATAGCAAAAAGAACAACAACAACAAAAAAATTAAAAAACAAAAGAACAAGGGTGGGGTGGGGAAGAGGAAATAAAAGAGAAAAAAGATAAAAAGAGTCAAGGGTCAAGGCAAGGGAAACTGTGGTCCATTTAAATTCTTTTTATATAAAAAATACAATTTTTGAAAAATTTCAATAGAAATATCAACCATTATTCCATTTCACCAATATGGAAACACTAGCTAATGCCCTGAGAAACTAGTTATTATAAATCCTGATGAAAATCCAAAAGTAGAGGCCATGAGTCTCTGACTCAACAACTTTATAATATAAAGCACAGATATCTGGTCGTTCTCTTCTATTTTTCTTATTCTATTCAATTCATCAGTTTGTATTTCTATTTGCATTTTCTGAATTTGTCTTATGATAATAAACATTTAAGTTATGCAATTACTTTCAGATACTTAATCCTTTTCGTCTGCCTTTCATCCTGAGAGTTAATTCAACTTCACTGTAAGATTATGTTGAGAAATAATCTGATGACAAAAGCTCATCTAAATCCTAAAAATGTATTTTAATACTACCAATCTTGAGATTTCTACATTAGGTTTCCCTTTCGTCTTTTGAATGGAGCCAGAATCTCTGCAGCAAAGTGAGATTTGCTATCTTTACTTCATTTAGCAAACCATAGTGAAGTTTAATTTTGACTATTTGTACATTTTAGCTAACAGTTAAATGGATCTATTTTGAAATCACTATATATAGGAGATTAAAGCAGAACACAAAGAGAGTGCAAAAAATGTAAAGAATGTTGCAAAACCATCTCTTTCACAATGATAAATAATGATGTATTAAAAAGGGTTGATAACTGAATGCCATCCATTTTTATTGCACTAAATATCAGTTTGAATATATAAAAAATTCTTAAATAAATAATACTTCAAAGAATACATTTTAGACTACATATATATGGTATTTAAATGTAATACGATTCTGAACTACCTATAACATTTTAATGCCTCACATTAAGCAGTGTAGTCGGAGAACACCAAAAGTAAAAATAATAATAATAATAATAATAATAATAATAAAATAAAATATGATTTAATAATCTTTCTTGTGTATTTTACAATACAGTCTTCACTAGTTTATGTATTGGCAATATTACTCTTAAATATAATTAAGATTACTAAAATGTTCCTCTTTACTTAGGCTTTCAAGACCCAATACCTTTCTCAAGTTCCATAGTTTCCAAAATTTGTGCCTCATTTTGCTCACCTATAAAATGATATTCCAGAGATCCTTAAAGCCATAGAAGCAGAGCACACTTGATGATATGAATGATTTATTTGTATCAAAGTCTAAAACTTGAATAATGGAAAAATTCTGGTGTCTTCAATAAAGCCCAGTAACTGGCTTTTTCTGTATTGCTCAGTCCAAAACTTTCTCTTAGAAAATGTTTTTACACAAAAACCATGAGTAGATCCAGTAATTTTGTTATGATTCAAACAGTTGCTTGACATTGTTTGAAAATAACAGTTCTATTAATTATTCTTACTTTTTAATTCTCTATTTTGTTGATTTTTACACATTAGGGTGGGAGGACTGGATAAAGACATGAGCGGCCTCCAGAAAAGAATGAGTTACCAGGAAGTTAATTTTGACATCTTGGGGATGTGTGCTAGACTTAAAAACTATTGTCTTTTTTTTTTTTTATCATCTGT
>NW_024351733.1:614367-690308 GCF_902729225.1 Pteropus medius
ATCAAACACTACGATAAATTAAAAAGATCAAAACATTAACCAAGAAGATTTATTAACAAATACTAGGGTAGTTTAATGTTCCATAAGCAATGAATATAATTCATCACATTAATAGGTCAATGAAGAAATATGATGTGATGGCTTGTTATTTCCCGAACTTAACATGGTAATGATCATTCTGTGGGGCAATTAGTCATCTAATGGTGAGATAGGACTCACTGATGATCCTGCATAGATTTCTCTGTGTTTGAAAATTTGCCTGTTGTCATTTGAGTACAAAGCAGTCGAGGGACCTCCAAGGTTTGAGATCAAAGGAACAAATAGGAATAGAGCCAGGAGTGACAAGAGTTTGTCAAATGGAGGTTATAGGACAAAGCATGTGCATTTGAGCAGTCAGCATCCTAAAGAACATGTTCAAAGTTAGGGGGACTAGGATTGTGAAATAAATATCTTCTATTTAATAGAAACTGAAATATTTAGCAAAATCTAAGCAGGGATTTAGGCACCAAAAACAATATAGGTATATAAGAGCCAGAAAGTGTAAAAAACAAGACTTTAAAGATAAAGCAATAGCCCCCAAAAAAGAAGGATATGAGCGATATAAGATTAATACTGTGTCTTATCTGATATTGAGCCATAGGGTTCCTTGAGTTTGATAATACCATAAATAAGAATAAGACTGGGCCTAAGTTGTCCAGCTTCTGAAGTTGGGGTACTTAATCTTAGGGATTCAAGAAAGGTGTCAGAGGAAAAGCAGGCAAACTAAGGCAGATGGGATAATGCAGAATGACTATGTCTGCTATACCAGGATAAAGGGGAAGTTTGAAGGCACAGTGTGCCTGGGTAGTTTTCCTACTTCTATAAAACTTAGTTCTTCTGCTCCTGATTCTTGAAATAATTACTTCTAATAAATGATATTAAATTTAATAAGATCCTATGTGTATAACCAAGATCAAGGTATATCACATAGTATTTATTCAGTAAATATCAATCCTGTGGGAATGTGAATTGGTACAGCCACTTTGAAAGACACTTTGGTAGTTTCTTACAAAACTGAATATACTCTTACCATACAATTCAGCAATTACACTCCTTGGTATTTACCCAAAGGGGTTGAAAACTTACGTCCACACAAAAACTTGTATATGTATGTTTATGGCAGCTTTATTCATTATTGCCAAAACTTAGAGGCAACCAACATGTCCTTTAGTAGGTGAAAGAATAAGTAAACTGTGGTACATCCAGACAATGAAATATTATTCAGTACTAAAAAAGAGTTATTGAGCCACAAAAAGATATGAAGGAAACTTAAATGCATTTTACTAAGTGAAGGAGGCCAATCTGAAAAGGCAACATAGTATATGATTCCAACTATATGACATTCTGGAAAAGATAAAACTATGGAGACAGTAAAAAGATAGGTAGTTGCCAGAGGTTAAGGCAAGGGAAGGTTGAGTGGGTAGAGCAGAGAGATATTTTAGAACAGTTAAACTATTCTAAACTATTCTGTATGATACTATAATAGTGGATTCATGTCGTTATACATTTACCAAAATTCATAGAATGTACAACACCAAGAATGAATGCTAATGTAACCTATTGACTTTGGTTGATAATGATTTGTCAATGTAGGTTCATCGATTGTAACAAATATACTACTCCAATGGGGGATGTTATTGATAATTTGGAAGGATATGCTTGTGTGGAGGCAGGGAGAATATGGGAAGCCTCTGTGCCTTCTGTTTAAATCCCTGTGAGCCTGACTGCTCTATGAAATAAAGTCTTTTAAAAACAAACAAACAAACATGTTGACTCAAAAACAAAACAAAACAAAACAAAGCAAAAAAACCTCTGCTTTCCTTATCAGGATCCAAGAAAGCACTTTTATGAAAAATATAAAAGTAGGCAATTCAGAATTGTTAATGTTTTCCTTTACACATGTTTAGTGTAGTAGTCATGAATGATGTTTACTAACTATTTCCAGTTTTCTGCTTTCCCAGAACAAGGTAGGATTGCGTTGCCTGGTGCCATTTTGATTGCTGGGGCTATGTAACTAACTTTGGCCAATGGTCTGTTAGAAGAGGTGGAGTATGTCACATTCCCTGTGTCACAGCAAATGACCACATGTGAAAACATAGATGAACCATCACCTTGGGTCATTTAACAATGAGTAGAGCCTTTCTGTCAACCCACAGTGGACATGTAGCAAAAGTTAGAAATAAATATTTGTTGTTTTCTGTAACTAAGATTTGAGCTTTTTTCTTATGATAGCTTAGCTTAGCATGGCTAGCATACATGAGGATGTTTCAGTGTAGATGGGAATAGCAGGACCTAGCTCAGTATAATCCACAGCTCTATAGGCAAATAGTAAAGGATGAAAGGTGTAAAGTATTGAGACTAGACAAAAACATCTCCAGCTCAGCAGTATAATGTAAATGCACAAAAGTGCAGAATACAGAGAGAAAGAGACAGAAGAAAGATATAAATTTACAACAGCAGCAAAAATATCAGGAGGTGTATTAAAGGCTAATGTTTTGTTTATTAGAAATAGGACTTAGGTAAATGTAGACTTCAGGCAATTCTCAAGGATGATCGTTCTGTAGGTTAGCTGTAATTTTGATGTGGTTATGAGAAGAAGCGAGCACAGCATTTACTTACTCTGACATCTTGACTGGAAATCAACCTCAGATTGTTATATGGCCTGAAGAATCATGTTTTTATCATTTCTGACACATAGTGCAAAATAAAAATGTTGCTTTTCTACTTCAATCCTCCTTTCACTCATGATCCACTTAAATAATTCAGAAAATCATGTTTGATAAGGTAGAATATTTGTTTATGTTTATAACACATGTAATTCAACTGCAGATACTCAAAGTGAAGGAAATGTCAAAAAAAAAATGCATCTCATTATGTCTTTTCCCTCCTCCAGGGTCTCAGTCAGGGGGCTCCAATATAATATCTGATCCTCATTTGTTCTTGTAAATATTTTGGTAGTGTAAGTTTAGACAGTGTGAGTTTGTATTTTAGTATTTTAAGTGGGAAACATAATAATGTGTTTTCAGTCAATACAGACTATCTAATAATGAAATCCATCAAGGATTTCTTCATAATAGGAATTTATTATAACTCCTACTCTTTAAATATTTAACTTAAGGTACTCATTAATGAGTATACTTATATATAGTATGCTATAATACTTTACTGTAGTAGATATAAATTATATTTCTTTCTATAGTTCAAAAAATATATATTATAGGTAAAGAAACAATAAAATGATATATAAAAGATTTTAACTAACCAAACATCACCTATCACCAGGAACATACCTGCAGACAAATAAAGTTAGCTTTATGCTTGCTACAGCAAAAGAGACTGTACCCCAGGAAATATTTACTAATGTGATATATCATATATATATATAGATACATACATATATATGAGATGGGAGGATTAAAGCAGGACTCTAGTTGACGTAGTAAAGAAGCAGCAATCATTCATGTTTATCAGAAAATGGAGATCTCTAGTTTTTTTTATGTTTGTAGAATGGCCTTGTCTCTGTCTTATTCCAGATAAGGTCACTAAGTGGCCCAACAAGCACTGTTTTAGATTCTGTAAGCATTGTATACATTCAGTTAGGAACATCGTGGCCTGGAAAGGCATTGCTTTACTTTCTCACTATCTAATTTGTATCAAGTTTAGTACTGTCTTCAGACTTTTGCCGGAAGTAAATACTGGGACCCCTGGAAGACTAAATGCTAAGGAAAGGGGTGATGAAGATGAAAATGATAATACACAATAAGTTTAAATAACTGGAATATCAGACTTGATCCTATCGGGAGAACAGCTGAGCTAGGACTACAGAACACTTTATATCTCTTCCCTGGGTTCCTCATAAAATAAGCACACATGTATTTTTAAATTTAAGCACTGAATTTTAGATTTTTTTTTTGGTAATTTGTTAGAGCAAATACTTAGAAAGAGTTGATATGAGGGATACTTGAACTTAACTTTTCTAGGTGTAACAATCTTCATCGATTGGGCAAGAATGTTCAGTGGGGCAGGGCATGTATCAACTACTAATAGCATAACTTCTCTATTGTGTTAGTACATTTCTATATGAATGTTTTTTTAAAAAATTAATTAGCTTCAAGTATACAGTACATTGGTTAGACATCTATGTAGTTTGTGAAACGATCCCCTCAGTTGCACCCTCCCTACCTTGACCCTCCACCTAGCAAACGTATTAATGCTAACTGCATTCCATATGCTGTGCTCCCCATCCCCGTGACCATTCATTAATTAGCTACTAATTTGTACTTGCTTATTCTTCACCCCATTTCCCTCTGCCTCCCCAAACTCCCCTACCTCTGTCTGACACAAAATTGTACACTATATTTGTAAGTCTGTTTTTTTATTAGTTTGTTCTTTTTATTCCTTAGATTCCACATATAAGTGAAATCATATAGTGTTTATCTTTCTCTGTCTGACTTAAATACCTTCTAGGTCCAACAAAGCAATATCTTTTTCCATCCCCTTCCTTTTCGTATGTAGGGGTCTTGTTTTCTTATCCTTTCAGCCACCCTATCTTTTGGTTGGAGCACTTAATTCTTTTCCATTTAAGGTACTTATTGATAAGAATGTAGTTGTTACCATTCTTTATTCCTGATTTTGATACATGCTTTTTCTTCTTAAAGAAGTCTCTCTAACATTTCCTATAATACTGGCTTGGTGGTGATAAATTCCTTTAGCTTATTTTTATCTGGGAAGCTCTTTATCTGTCCTTCGACTCAAAATGATAGCTTTGCTGGATAAATTATTCTTGGTTGTATATCCTGGGTCTTCATCCTGTCGAATATTTTTTGCCAAGACCTTCTGTCCTACACAGTTTCTTTTGAGAAATCAGCTGCCAGTCTTATGGGTGTTCCTCATAAGTAATTATTTCTTTTTCTCTTGCTGCTTTTAATATTATTTCTTTGTATTTAAACTTTGGCATTTTAATTATAATATGTCTTGGTGTGGGCCTCTTTGGATCCCTGATTTTTGGAATTCTTTGAGCTTCCTGGGATTTTTATGTCTGTTTCCTTCACCAGATTAGGGAAGTGTTCCATCATTATTTCTTCCAACAGCTGTTCAACATCTTGATTTTCTTCAGTTATGCCAATCAGATGAATATTTAGACTCTTAATAGTGTCCTGTATTCTCCTTAAATTATTTTTAAAGTCTTGGCATTTTATCTCTTGCTGTTCTGATTGTGTCTTTGGCTTTCCTGTCCTCTAGATAAGGCATTTGATCCTCTTCTTTATTCACTTTGTTTATTCCTTTGTTTATTCCATTTAATATGTTCTCATCCCAGATAATGTGTTGTCCATTTCAGACTGGTTCCCTTTTATAATTTCCATTTCCATTTTTATCTCTTTGTTGGAGTTCTCTACACTTCCCAAAAGTTTATTGAGCATCTTTATAACTAGTGTTTTGACCTCTGCATCTGTTAGATTACTTGACTCCATTATATCTGGATCTCTGTTCTGTTCCGTTCTGTCATATGGTTTCTGCTTCTTTGTCTTTTGCCATTTAGGCTCCCTTTCTGTGTCTGTTTCTATGTACTAACTAAGCAAAGCTCCTAAGTCTTCTGGTCTTATTAGTGTGGATTTGTGAAGTAGGTGTCCAGTGGCATAGTCCTGAGAGGAGTTCAGCTGCAGGCCAAATTTAGCCCAAGCCTCTATCCATCCGGGGCCACCTATTAAGATTCAGCAAGCAATCCACAGATGCTGTGCTTATAGTTGTCTCAAAAGGCCACACCAGAAACCGAGGCCAGATGCCTCCACCAGTGTGAGTCTCAGCAAGGAGCACCTGACTTGCTGAGGACACACTTGGATGTGGCTTGGATGGGGCTCGAGTTGGGGGAGGCGGAGTTTCAGGGAATCCTCTGGGCGGAACGACCTCTGTTATCCAGTTTGATGACGTCACAGCTGTGGCAGCACTGTGTCTGGTGCACTGGTATGGGGGAGGGCTCAACAGAGAACAATGGATACCACCGACACTTCAGTACCAGCGAGTCTCACCTAGGCCCTCACTCCTGTCTTCCTGTAAATCCCTGGTGCCCCCTGTGCGCAGCCGAATGGGCACTGGTGCTCGGAGGGAGCAGGTCCATCACCATGAAAATCTGCTCGCAAACATGGCCCCTTTAAGAGGCGTCTGCTGCTGCAGCTGCTGCTGCCATAGCCTGCTTTCCACTCAGCCACTTGGGACCAGGCAGCCCCATATCCTCACCCCATCCTACCTTCTGCTGTTGCAGGGTGCTTTCTTGGATTTCTCCCTAGTTGTATGGCTTGTTCATCTAGATCCCGGGTGATTTTTCCTTGCTACTGCTCCTTGTTTCTGTCACAACTTTGATTTGGTCTCCAGAGGGATGAACAGAGCCTCTATTATCTATGCCATTTTTTCCAGATTGAATCATTTTTAATGCAAAGAAAATTTAAAAATCACCATTATTTCATAAATGTAATATTTATTATCTATTAATATATTTTATTAGTAGCAAATCCAAATAAGTTAAAGAAATTACTGTTTCATCTAGTTTAAGAGAAAAAAATGATTTTTTTTTACCAGATTTTTGTAAAGGTCTTACTGCTTCAGTTGAAGCTAAACTCATCATGAGATTTTATATTGGTATAACATCAAACCAGTTGAACAATCAGTAAGCATTAATGATTATTAAATGATTTTTTGGAGAAGAGCTTAGTGCCTTTTAAATCATTATCCTGACTTTAGTTAATGTTTCAAGGAATAAAAAACAATGTTTAAAAATCTGGTTGATAATCAAAGTTAAAATTGAAAGATTGATACAAAAGAAATAAGATTCTTGGAAACCCCCCAATAAGCAATTCCTCAGTCTCTTTAGATATGAGAAACAAGTGCTTCTGAGGTCACTTTTGAGCATGTTGAAACATCTGAAAGGGTATGCTAAAAGTTAGAAAAATTTATGTTGGCATTTGTTTTTATTAAGTATATTCACACATTTCTTACACTAATATTTTTTTTTAAAAAAGTATTTTATGTAAAATAAAAACATAGGGAAATGCCCCTGAAAGTGTAAACAATATGTGGAAGTGATAGTTTAGTCACAGTATGTCATAATTAGCAAACCCATTAATGCACAGGAAGTAGAAGCGAGAGGTGTTAGTGTACAAATTCTGCTAAGAGAATCTCTTGGAATAAAGCCATTTTATAGGAAATTGTCAGAGAGAGAAAGGAGGGTAAGGAGAGCAATGGCGTCGGGGATAGAAACATAAGTACTGAATAGTATTCAAAAGTAAGTCCTTTGAGTAAGACAGACCTGGATTTCGCCAACTAGCTTCATCATCTTTCTCCTGACTCCTTGCCACTACTCCAAGAAGCTAACCGATGTTAACAGCTGGGTGTTTATACTTTCACATTCTTATCAATGTTTGTATAATCATATACATAGGTGCATGCCCAACCATGCGCATGCAGATGCATACTCAAACAAGTAAGGCATTGATTCTATATATTTAACAGTGCATCTTCTGACTGAATGATAAATTTTGGAAATCTATCCAAGACCCTGGGGATAGCTTCTACTCATTATTATTAATGACCACATAATGTTCATGGTGTGTCCATACCACAATTTATTCAAATATTTACTATTTCTATCTCGTTGACTCTATAAGTTGTGCTGAAATAAATATCTTTGTACCAGATGTCCTTTAAAACTTTTTACTTTTATTAACTTGCCCTTCACTCCTGTGTTTTGGTTAATTAATTAAACATTTAAAATTCTGTTATTAATCTTTTTTTACAGTATGATTATTTGACTAAATGTTATAAATATGAAAATTTTATTTTTAATTTTCAAAATATTATTTGACTTAAATATTGTAGCCCCGAATTATTGTGCAATATTTATATGTATATATTTATATGTATATATTCATGTGTGCATATATATATGTGTACATATGTATAGAGTAAAAATGCATGAAAAATTTTATATCACCCATTATTTCCTCTTCTATTCATCTTTCCCATCTTAAATTCTCTGTTTTGATTCAATAATTGCTAGGTTAGATAAGCATTTTCCTCATATAGAGTGTGTTGATGTTTTATGCCCTGAATTAAAAAAAAAAATTGATAGGTGAACTACATCTTCAGGTATACGATTTTGGAATTGTTTTCTTTTCTGTCAGTAGCTTATCAATGGATCTTCTAGCTTCAAGTGTCAAATGCCTGCCCGAACTTTTTCTTTATAAATACTTTTTGTTTTCCATTCTCTGCCAGATTTTGTAAGACACTTCACTTTATCCTTTGAGTTCAGGAATTTTGCCAGAATATACTTAAGTGAATATCTTGTCTTATCAAATCTAGCTAGAATTCAAGGATTCTGTTCAAGTCTTTCTTTGCCTGAGGGGAATATTCTGTTATTGTTTAATCATTCCCTCTTTTCCAACCTTTCTGTTCTCTCATTCTGAGCTTTTTGTATTCATATTTTAGATTTCCAAATCTGAGATCTAGTACTCTTATTTTTTTTTTTTCTTCTGGAGCTACCATCTATTTTTTAATATCTTTATTATTAAGTATTTTTTTCTCTTGACTCTTTCAAAGCCATTAATTCATGTCTAAGTAGTAAAGTTGTTCTTGGTCAAAATTTCTTTGATGAACTTTTAAATATAAAAATCTTTGTGTGTGTGTTTTTTTGTTTGTTTCATTTCAGGATTCTGTGCTGCAATTCAGTTTCCTTTATATAGCCATCTTTCCCTAACTCTTATCCTTGTTATCCTACTTGTTTTCCATTCTTATGTCTCAGTGTTTCTTTGGGGTTTTGTTACTTGTCTTTATTTTTCTGATCACCCCTGGGGGTTATGTCTGATGTCCTAGGTACTTTAAGCAGAGGCACTCTCTAGAATGGCGAGGAGCTAGCAGTCTCTGGCTATCTGGGCTGTCGATACCCTAGGTCACAAATTGTCAGTTCCCCATAGAAGCACCAGAAGAAAGCCTCTCTGCTGCTTTATTTACCCACCTAAAAAGACCAATTCTTGAATTTAGAGACCACTCCTCTGAGATGCTTTTTAGCATTTATGGAGACCACTAGGTCTGTCAGAAATACTCACAGCAGCCAGCATCATCAGTCGACTTGTGTATAGATTCTGACTGCCAGTTCTACCAAGTGACTGTGGTATCCTGAGTTTCCTCCTAAGACTTTCTGCGGTCATTCACAGACCTTGGTCTCACCCAGACAGGCAAAGTCCTTTGCCAGCTCGCTCTCAGGTCAGACCCCAACAAAACATGAGGCCAATTCCTCGCCACTCTTCTCCACTTGTCTGTGGGCTCCAGCAGCTATTCCTCATGTAAATGATAGTTTGGAGTTGAACTGAAGTTTGAAGACAGTGTCACAAAGATGGTTAGGCTTTCATCTTCCTCAGAAAATACTATAATCCTTGGCATTTAAATTTGTCACTTCCCCTCTCATAAAATACTTATCATAGTAAACTGCAAATCCATGATTATCTTTCTGATTTTAAGGTAATAAGGGATCCATCAGGGTTGAGGATTTTAAATATCTAATTCACTGTTTTATCTCATGTATAGCATAATGCCAGCACACATTAGGTGCTAAATGAATATTTGAGGAATAAATAAAGTTATGAGTCCATGATAATGAACTGAAAGAAGATTAATCAAAAATCATAGAAAAATAGAAATTAGACAACACTTTTCTACTTGAGCAGCAAGAAGGTTACTGTCAGGAGACCTTGCAAATAAGCTGGGGCCAGAATAGAAAATGTCCTCACAATCATAGTCATTGTTCATTGAAGAAACACATATTGAAAAAGACTTGGAGCATGATGCCAACAGAAAAGAACTTGTCAGTTTTACATATGAGCTACAGTCTTAATATTGTTATATGCTAAATATTTTTGTTAATTAAATTGTCTAATATAATTCTGTGCCAACAGTGCTTCAAAATATGGTTCACAAGGAGAAAATAACATTGTCTTGTTCAGTGTAATTGGTGTTCTCATATATAAGGCATAGTGTAACAAGAGAGATTCTTATAAAAAGCATAATAATATTCTTAATTAATCACTTATTAATTTTTTTTTGTCACAAATGTATTAGGTTCCATGTTAGAACCTGAAGATTCGATGCTGAACAAATCAGAAATGATATGAATTCCATGGTGTTAATAGGCTAGTGGGAGTATAAATTTTAAAAAAAGAGCCTACAATATGGCACACTAGGGGCTATATACAGTATTTGTTGGGCTAACGCTAGCTGTTACAGAAGGTAAACCCTCAAATTTCAGTAGCCGAACATAATAGAAGTTTCTTTCCTGCCTGTATAAGTCCAAAGGGCAGTGGGCCTAGAAAGGGATTTTGCTCTGCTCCAGGGAGTAATCTGGGGACCCAGGTTGATGATGCTTCTGATGTATTCAATGTGTTCCTTCCAATGCCAACTTGGGTATCCATATCCAATCAGTGGTTTGGAGGAGTTAAGGGTTATTCTAATGAGTCACTCCTGGATGCCATATCTCTCTCTTTTATGTTCTGAACTCAATCACATGGCAATATTCAATTTAAGAGGTCAGGGAAAGCTTCCTTTGAAGAAGTAATTTCAAACCAAAAATCTAAATGATAAGTGATAGCCAGGCTATGAGTGGAAGAAAGAGGTCAAAGAAAGAGCTGGTAGAAAAACAAAAGAGAATATGTTACTCTCTGTAATATTGAACTATTTTATTGTGGCAGTGATATGACTATACTACATAGAAGTTAGAATAATGACAGAGAAATATCTTTCCTTAATGCTATGAAGTGTTACAAATATTTTAAATATTTGAATATTTGAAATTTTGTTATGCGATTTGACCAAAGCAAAAACTTGTGAGTGCAGATATTTTCATCATTTTGAATACTGTTGTAAGTCATTCTTAATACATTTTGTTTGAATTTAATCTATATCTTAGAAATGAAGAAACAGGGTCAAAGAGAATTTAAGTGAATTATTCAAAGTCAACTGTGTAATTAGTTTAAAATTTAGAGCTGGATTATAGATACTTATTTAATTCAATTTTCTATATAATTTTGAAAATACAAATTTGACTTAACATATATTTTAAATAATAACTTGATTAGGCCAAGCCTGACAGAAACAAGAATTGCTTACTAAATTTACTATTATATATTCCAGATTACGTTCATTGATATAACAAATAATATTTTAGTAGTTTTCAATTAGTCAGTATAATGCCATCATCAATCAATATCTCTCTCTAAAAATCTGAAGTGATTTTTGAAGCCAAACTCCATAAGGATAACATTTTAACTGAGAATTTGAACATATACTATGAAATTTTATTTATATGTATATGCACATCTATTTCTTAGTGTGTATATAATATTATATATAATTTATGTTAATAATATATCTAATATATTATATATAATTCTATAGTATGGGATATACACGTATCTACACATATAAAATCTGAATATAATACAAATTATATATAAAATGTGTATTACTTTATGCAATAATACTTTATATATTATATATAATATATAATCTGTATTACTTTCAGGAGTGTGTGTGTATCTCCTATACTACTGAAATCTTATATATGTAATATACCTATTATATATACTCAACTTGAGTGTGTATATGTGTTTATATGTATACTCAGATATTACTTTTCTAGTGTTCCCTCTTGAAAGAAATGATAGAAGCCTCTGACCAGTGTAACTAAAGCAATAATATCTTTTGTAGGCCGGACTGAAATTTTCTCTTCCCTGTCCTGTTTCTCTTCCCTGTCCTATTTCTACATCAGTCTTCTCCATATCATCACTTTGTTCTTTCAGGGTTTTTATTTACATAAATAATTTAGTTTTTCCCTATACACTTGCTCAAATTTTTTAAAGTGTGTTTTTCATCTGTGATATTATTAAGGAGGCTTTTTGTCCTGCTAACAATTTGCTCAAAACTATTTCCTGCTTGATTTTCCTACCAACCCTGGAATGCTTGAATTCTGGGGAGCTCGGTTACTCACTACTCAAGCATTTCATCTTTGCACTCTGCTCTGCTCTGGGTTGAGAGGGTCATTTTAATCTCCTGTTGTCAGAAAATATAGTGTCTTCCTGATTCGAGTCGAAGCTTTGAGTAGAAACAAGGACACTAAGAAGTATCCTTCTTGACACCATTAAATAGCTCTCCTCAGCTTTTCCCTGGTAGATAAGTTTCTATTTAACTTTTTAAACTCACTACCATATAGGCTAATATTATAGAGAGGTTAGCCAAATTCCATTTGAAATCAGAATTCATAGAGACAATTTTTTGATTGTCTGCTAACATAACCCTAAATGATTGACTTGTCATGTTATATAAGCCTTAATTAGATTACAAAACATCTATTTTAATTCTACGAGAACCTATGACTTTTAAATTTCATCTAGGGTAGGATTTTTAAAGCATATGACTTTATGCCATAAATTCTGATCACATTTCATATGTCACTGATGTGTCTTTTTAACTGATAAAATTGTCTATAATTCTTTTATCACTATAAATAAATAGATTTCGTAGTTGTTTGACTATAAGAGAACAGAGAGAAGGCTCAATGGAAGCTACAGGCTAGATAAAACAAAGTTAGCTCCTAAGATGTAAATTCCTTTGGGGTGAGAGTGCATGAGTCATACTTCACACCATGAATTACATCAATTTAAAAGAATTAGGACTTGGTAAATCTTAAAAGTTGGTTTGAAGCTGAAAGGTCATTACATTTGCTAGGGAATTTTATATTTTCCTATTGTAAGTCTTATTTCTTGAAAAGGAATGAAGTATGTTAAAGAGAGAGCTAGCAATTAACAAGAACTGGACTGACTGAAGGCTAGACTTCTGAATTGGGAAATGATTATTATATTTTATTAATTTAGATAAAAAAATGTGACATTCATAAAGAAAGCTATGAAGTGTAATAAAGGCTGGGGAAAGTTGGGTTATTATTATTTTCTTTGGACACATTCTCCTTTTCTTCCTTTCACTATATATGATATATATATGTATATATATATTTAAGCAGCTAAGGGCCTTATTTCAAATATATAGATGTATCATAGAGCTAAATACAACAGTTTTGTTAAGAGGACTGAAATATTTGACAACTTGGCACTTTGGAAAAACCTATTCTTTTCAGATAATGCTCTGATATGAGACAGGTAGATAGTGCCAAATTTGACAAAAATATAAAAGTCACATCACTCAGGCAAGCTGAGATGGCATTTAAAACTTCTCTCAGAGTGCATATTGCTTCATATCGTCCAACGATCTCATAGACTAAATTTGAACTTTTTTGTTCTGACCTTCATAGTTATATTCTACTTGGTTGCTGATCCCAACAAATCTTTTACCCCTTCAAATTCAGTAACAGAATTTTTTTTTCCTCTATAAAAATATCTGTCTTTGGAAAACAACATGAGTCCAATTACAATCTGATTTTCACTGCTAGCTATTTTGAAATATAGTACTAATAATAATGCTATGATATATTTAATAACTATTATATCGAGACATTTTAGATTATTTAATCTTTAATAATTCTTTGAGGCAAATATTAATATCAGATTTTGCATATGATGTAGCTGGAGAACAGAAAATTTAATTGATTTTCATAAATTCCAAACTGTGGTTAAAATCAAAAGCATCCAGGACTGAAAAAGTAAAAACCATATCAGACTGAAAAAAACAATCTTGTAGTAAATCGGTCCAGGAGAAAAAATGCAGACAAACCCAGGTGCAAAGTTTACAGGAATCACGATTTTTCTTAAAGATCATGCAGTAGCTGTAAAATGTAACAATTCCCTCTTTGAATGATTCCTTATCAATGATATCCCATATTTACTCTGCTATTCTCGTCAGTTACTTGGAATGCTCCATTACTAAGATATTACTCCTTTATGACAACATCAAATCCCTAATAAATAATCCTTCTCCTAATCGCACATCAGAAACAGTATTCATTCCAGAAATGATCCCCTTCAGCAGGATCCACACCCTTAAAAATGCTGCTTCCATTCTCTGGAAAGATATTCTTCTGGAGTGCCTTTCCTCACTGCATGAATCAATAAATCTCATTTTTTCTGACTACAATCTTGTCCCTGGTGGCCTTTGGTTGATCACATTTTTAATTTAAATGCTGGTGTCAGATATTTATAGGGTTATTCCTTGAAATAAGAGAAAATTATGCTATAATTTGACTGCATAGTCATAGCCAAAAGAACATAAAAAGCTGAATTGTTTTTTATGAATCTGCTCAAAAGTTTGTGTTGACAACGTGGGTATTTTAAATTATTATGTGATAATGTGGGCCATTTGGGAGTAAAAAAAACCAATATTCATTATTTCATGAGTCAAGCTGCCACTAACTTTCTACTTTATGTCATATAGTATGTTAGGGGTTAGAGATACAAAACTCAATATTTATAGAAGAATTTAGTAAATTCTTTGGTATGGGATATGGACATTTTATTTTTGCATTTAAGATCTGTTGATAATCTCAATTTATTGAATAGTCAATAAGTTTTTCACTGATCAAAAATTCAAACTTTATCACATTAAATAATATTGTCTATGCCAGTAGCACACCACTGTAACTAATTAGTTGTTTTATATTAATTCATCTCCTCATTGCTTTTATTTTTTATATTTTCCTGGCTATTTAAAACTTTATTTAACAAACTTAAGAATTGAGTTTTCAACAAAAACCTTTGAATATATTTAGTTTGGATTATTTGAAAGTTTTAAATTACCTAGTGAAAAATTGATATGTTTTTGTGCAGATCATTTTTATCTAAGACCACAGGCTTTGTTTAGTGCTTATTTTGTCCTTCAATAGAGTTTCGCATTTTTCTTTTAAAAAAAATTATTAGTTTCAAGTATACAGTACATTAATTAGACAATTATATAGTTTATAAAATGATCCCTCTGATTGCTCATTCTCTCCTTTGGCTCTCCACCTAGCCATTACAGTAATGCTAACTGCATTCCCTGTGCTGTGCTCCCCATCCCAGTGACCATCTATCAACTACTAATTTGTACTTCTTTATCCCTTCACCCCATTCTCCCAGGCCCCCAACCCTCTCTCCCCTCTGGCCATCACCAGATTGTCCTCTATATTTGTGAGTCTGTTTTTGATTAGTTTGTTCTTTTTGTTCTTTAGATTCTCTGTTTAGCTTATTTCACTTAGCATAATAACCTCTAGGTCCATCCATGTCATTGCACATGGTAGGGCTTCAATTTTTTTAATGGCTGAGTAATATTCTATTGTATATATGAACCATAACTTCTTTATCCAATCATCTGTTGATGGGCATTTAGGTCGCTTCCATATCTTGGCTATTGTAAATTGTGTTGCCATGAACATAGGGGTGCAGAGATCTTTACAAGTTACCATTTTGGTTTTCTCTGAATAAATGCCCAGAAGTGCAATTCTGGGTCAAAAAGTATATCCATTTTTAATTTTTTTAGAAACCTCCAGACTGTTTTCCATAGTGGCTGTTCCAATTTGCAAGCCCACCAACAAGGTATGAGAGTTCCCTTTTCTCTGCATTCTTGCCAACACTTGTTGTTCTTTGATTTATTGATGATAGCCATTCTGACAGGTATGAAGTGATATCTCATTGTAGTTTTAATTTTCATTTCTCTGACAATTAGTGACCTTGAGCATCTTTTCATATGTCTATTGGCCATCTGTATTTCTTCTTTGTATCTGTTCAGGTCTTCTGCCCATTTTTTAATTGGATTGTTTGTTTTTTGTTGTTGTTGAGTTGTATGAGTTCTTTATATATTTTGGATATTAACCTCTTATCAGATGTATCGTTAGCGAATATCTTCTCCCAATCAGTCGATTCTCTTTTTGTTTTGTTGATGGTTCCATTTGCTGTACAAAACCTTTTTAGTTTGATATAGTCCCATTTGTTTATTTTTTCTTTTGTTTCCCTTGCCCAAGGAGATATATCTAAAGAGAAATTACTGTTAACAATATCAGAGAGTTTACTGCCTATGTTTTCTTCTAGAAGTTTTATGGTTTCTGGTCTTACATTTAAATCTTTAATCCATTTTGCATCTAATCTTGTATATGGTATAAGAAGGTGGTCCAGTTTCTTTTCTTTTTTCTTTTTTTGCATGTATCTGTCCCATTTTCCCAACACCATTTATTAAAGAGACTGTTGTTACCCCATGGTATATTCTTACCTTCTTTGTCATATATTAAGTGAGAGTATAGACGTGGATTTATTTCTGGGCTCTCTATCCTGTTGCATTGATCAATGTATCTGTTTTTATGCCAGTCCCACACTGCTTTGATTACTGTAGCCTTGTAGTATAGTTTGATATCAGGTAGTGTCATACCTCCAACTTTGTTCATCTTTCTCAAGATTGCCATGGCTATTCGGGGTCTTTTATGGTTCCATATTAATTCTAGGGTTATCTGTTCTAGCTCTATGAAAAATGCCATTGGTATTTTGATAGGGATTGCATTGAATCTATAGATGCCTTTGGGTAGTATGGCCATTTTAATGATGTATGCTTCCATTTATTTGTATCTTCTTCAATTTCTTTTTTTCAATGACATACTTTTCTGAGAATAGGTCTTTTACCTCCTTGGTTAATTTGATTTCCAGGTATTTTATAGTTTTCGATGTAATTGTAAATGGGATTGGTTTCTTAATTTCTTTTTCTGAAAGTTCATCATTTGTGTATAAAAATGCCACTGACTTCTGAATATTTATTTTGTAACTTGCTACTTTACTGAATTCATTGATCAGTTCTAACAGTTTTGGGGGGGGAATCTTTAGGGTTCTCTCTATATAGTATCATGTCATCTGCAAATAATGGCAGTTTTACTTCTCTCCAATTTGGATGCCTTTTATTTCTCTTTCTTGTTTGATTGGTATAGCTAGGACTTCCAATACAATGTCAAAGAGGAGTGGTGAAAGTGGGCAACCTTGTCTTGTTCCTGACCTTAAGGAAAACGCTTTTAGCCTTTCCCTATTGAGTATGATGTTAGCTGTAGGTTTGTTATATATGGTGTTTATTATGTTGAGGTATGTTCCTTCTATTCCCACTTTGCTGAGAGTTTTTATCATAAATGAATGCTGGATTTTGTTGAATGCTTTTTATGCACCTATTGATATGATCGTATGGTTTTTATTTTTCGATTGGTTAATGTGGTATATCACATTAATTGATTTGTGGGTATTGTACCAACCTTGCATCCCAGGAATAAATCCAACTTGATCATGGTGTATGATATTTTGTTTGCTAATATTTTGTTGAGGATTTTTGCATTAAGGCTCATAAGAGATATCGGCCTATAGTTTTCTTTTTCTTTTGTAATTATCTGGTTTTAGAATCAAGGTAATTGTGGTCTCGTAAAGGAATTAGGGAGACTTCCCCCTTCTTTAATTTTTTGGACTAGTTTGAAAAGAATAAGTGTTAATTTTTCTTTTAATGTTTGATAAAATTCACTTATGAAGCCATCTGGTCCAACACTTTTTTTTTTTTTTAGGAGGTTTTTGATTAGTAATTCTATTTCATTGGTGGTAATTGGTCGGTTCAGATTTTCTGTTTCTTCTTGACTCAGTCTTTGGAGATTGTATGTTTCTAGAAACATCACTTTCTTTAAGATTGTCCAATTTGTTGGCATATAATTGCTTGTAGTATTTTCTTTTGATCTTTTGTATTTTTGTGGAGTCCGTAGTTATTTCTCCTCTTTCATTTCTGATTTTATTTATTTGAGTCCTCTCTCTTTTGTCCTTGATAAGTCTGGTTAAGGGTCTGTCAATTTCATTTATCCTTTCAAAGAACCAGCTCTTGGTTTCATTGATCTTTTGTATTGTTTTTCTAGACTCTATTTTGTTTATTTCTGCTCTGATCTTTATTATTTCCTTCCTTCTATTCACTTTGAGCTTTGTTTGCTGGTTTTTTTTCTAGTTAAGTGTAAGGTTTGACTATTTATTTGAGCTTTTTCTTGTTTCTTGAGGTAGGCCTGTAATTCTATGAATTTCCCTCTTAGGACAGCTTTTGCTGTGTTCCATATATTTTGAGTCATTGTGTTTTCATTTTCTTTTGTCTCTAGGTATCATTTGATTTCTTTCTTGATCTCATTGATAACTCAGTCATTGTTTAGTAGTATGTTATTTAGCTTCCATGCATTTATGTATTTTCCAATTTTTTTCCTGTAGTTGATTTCTAGCTTCATACTATTGTAATTGGAGAAGACAGTTGATACGATTTCAATCTTGTTAAATTTTTTCACTCTTGTTGTGTGTCCTAACACGTGGTCCATCCTGGAAAATGTTCTATGTGCACTTGAGAAGAATGTATATTTTGCTGCTTTGGGGTAAAATGCTCTGAAAATATATTAAATCCATCTGATCTAGTGTATCTTTTAGGCTTATTGTTTTCTTGTTGATTCTTTGCCTGGAAGATCTGTCCACTGGTGTCAATGGGGTGTTAAAGTCTCCTACTATGAGTATATTACTGTTACTCTCTCCTTTTATGTCAGTCAGTGACTGCTTTATGCATGTAGGTGCTCCTATGTTGGGTGTGTATATGTTTATTAGGGTTATGTCTTCTTGATTTATCCCTTTATCATTATGTAATGCCCTTCTTTGTTTCTTATTATAGCTTTTGTTTTAAAGTCTATTTTATCTGATATAAGTATTGCTACCCTGGCTTTTTTTAAAATTTACATTTGTGTGAAATATATATTTTCCATCCCTTTACTTTCAGTTTGTGAGTGTCATTTGATCTGAAGTAGGTCTCTTGTAGACAGCATAAGCATGGGTCTTGTTTTCTTATCCATTTGGCTACCTTATGTCTTTTGATTAGAGCATTTAATCCATTTACATTTAAAGTGATTACTGATAGGTACATTATTACTGTCATTTTATTATTCATATTTGTTATTTTTATTTTCTTTTTTATCCCTTCTCTTTTTACAGAAGTCCCTTTAACATTTCTTTTAATACTGGTTTGTTGGTGATGAATTCTTTGAGCTTTTTCCTGTCTGGGAAGCTCTTTTTCTCATCTTCCATTTTAATCAAAAGCCTTGCTAGAGAGAGTATTTGTGGTTGTAGATTCTTGTTTTTCATAACTTTGAATATTTTTTGCCAGTCATTTCTGGCCTGCAAAGTTTCCATTGAAATATCAGCAGGCATTCTTATGGGGGTACCCTTGAAAGTAACTAGCTGCCTTTCTCTTGCTGCTTTTAAGATTCTCTCTTTGTCATTGACCTTTGGCATTTTAATTACAATGTGTCTTGGTGTGGTGTGGTCTGAATTTGTCTTGTTTGTGCTTCCTGAACTTGTATGTCTAATTCCTTTGTGAGGTTAGGGAAGTTTTCAGTCATTATTTCTTCAAATAGATTCTCAATCCCTTGCTCTCTCTCTTCTCCTTCAGGTACTCCTGTGATCTGGATATTGTTATGCTTCGTGTTGTCCCAGAGGTTTCTTAAACTATCCTCATTTTTTAAAATCCTTTTTTCTTTTTGTTGTTCTGATTGGGTGTATTCTGCTACATTGTTTTCCAATTCACTGATTCAATCTTCTGCTTTGGCCAATCTATTGTTGAATCCTTTTAGTGTATTCTTCATTTCAGTTATTGTATTCTTCATTTCTATCTGGTTCTTTTTTATGGTTTCTATGTCCTTTTTTTATGCTTACTATTGCTCTGTTGAGGTTCTCATTGTGCTCATCCATTCTTTCTCTAAGTTCGTTGAGCATCCTTATAACCATTATTTGAACTATGTCTCTGGTAGGTTTCTTGCCTCCATTTCAGTTAGTTTATTTTCTAGAGTTCTCTCCTGTTGTTTCATTTGTGTCATGTATCTTTGTTTTCTCATTTTATTAGCCTCTCTGTGTTCATTTCTATGTCAGAAATATTTGTTTCATCTCTCAACAACCTTGGCCAGAAGACCTAATGTGGAAGGTGGCCCAGTTGCAGATTCTCTCTGATCCCATATGTCAGGGGCTCTGGGCGTGATCTTTGTGTGGATTATGTGTGATCTTCTGTTGTTGCCAAAACTTTATTGTTGTTAGTACATCAGTGGATGTGATTAACACTCAGGCTGACTAATTGTTGGAACTGGCTTTCCCCCCACGGTAAGAGTTGCTGTGTGGGGGCTGACCACACTGAGTGGGATTTGCCCTAGCAGGCTTGTGTACTTGTTGCAACCACCCTTTGTGTACTGCTAATGGAGCTAGTCAGGAGTTGCTCTGGATTAGTTGGTTCCGTGGCCCCTTGGGAGGGGGTACCCAGTAGGCCAAGTTTGGCCGCTGCTTTTGATTGCTCAGGGCTACCCGGTGGGAACTACAAAGTGATCTACAGATGTTTGTTGCCTACGTTGGATCTATAGGTAAGTGGAAGAGACAATGCTGGAGGCAGTGATCCAGTTATCCCCTGTCCCTGACCTATGGAAGTTTAGCAGAAGAACCAGTGCTCCTCCAGGTCTGACACTGCCTGTCATTTGCCCATAAGTCTCCGAAACTGGAAGAGCCTCTGGGTGATGTGCGTGTTGGGTGGCGTAGGGACTCTGGGAGTCTCTTGGATCTAGTGAGTAAATTTTCTCCGGCCACTGCAGTGTCAGTTTGCATGCCAGCACTGTCTCTGTGGCTCCCTGTACAAGTTTCCAATTGTAGCAAGGTCAGCTGCTACCCACCTGAATGTGCCACCTCAGGGCAAGGGGTAGCTGCCTATCACCGTGCAGAGAGCACTTTGTATATTGGATGGGGGAGGAGCTCAGGGAGTCAAGGGCCATAAGGCCAATAGCCTCAGTTTTCTGCAATTTCTGTGTCTGCATGTTCCCACAGTAGTCACAAATCATATGGAGACAAGCTGTTGTCTGGGAAAGTCCCACAGACCTCTGTGAGCCCCTCAAGAGATATTGCAGCTCATACAGGCAGCAGTGGTCTGCCCACAACTGTTTTCCCTGAGATGTGCTCACTGCACTAGCCAAGGTCTGCTGCCTGCACAGAATGCGCAACCCCAGAGAAAAGTAGGGCAGGGGAAAGACTGCCTGTCAATGGTTGCAGATACTTTGTGGCTTGGGTGAAGTGGGATCTCAAGGATACAAGGGCTGTCGGGCCAATACAGTCTCAGTTTTGCTGCAACTTCTGTGCTCAGGCATTCCCACTGTAGTCACATCATAGTGAGACCAGCTGCTGTGTGAGGTAGTACCACAGACCCCTGTGCTCCCCTGATGCAATGTTGCAACTCCTGCGGGCAGCAGAGGTCTGCCTGCAACTGACTTCTGTGTGGAAAGTTTCATCTGCAGGTTAGCCAAAGTTTGTTGCCTGGGTGTGGGATTGGGGAGGACTGGGGGCAGAAAGTGGGGGGTGCAGGGGAGGAAGAGTAGGTGCTAGTGGTTCACTGTCAATGGGCTGCCTGGGACAATTTGTGGGTAGGGTAGGGCAGGATCTCAGGGAGACAGTGGCAGTCAAATCTATATAGCCTCAGTTAAGCCGCAACTTCAATAACCATTCTCGCATTCTCATAGAAGTCTCATATCATAGTAAGACCAGCTTCTGTCTGGGACTAACCCACAGATCCCAGAGATCTGCCCAAGTTCCTGTTGGCAGGAGTGATCTGCCTGAACCTATTTTGGAAATATGGCTCACAGGGCTGGCTGCCAGCTGTGATTGTTTGGCCCTGAATTGGTACAGAGTGTGGCAGCCATCCAGCAACAAAAGCCTTGGGCAACTTGCATGTTGGCTGGGGCAGCCTGATCTCCTCAGGCCAGCAGCTTCCTAATGGCCCTGTGGGAGGGGCCAGGTCTGTAGATTGCCCTGTAGTGGGGCCAGCCTAAGGCAGAATGGCAGCTCCCCTTCCAGCTCTGGTTCTGGTGCCAGGGAATGCAATCTTTCCCCTTATGAAACCCATGTGAGCCTCTGACCCACCACTGGTGTCCACAGGGTGAGTGTTCACAGGTCAGAAAGCCTGTGCGTGGGTCCTACAAAGGGGCCTCTAGGGTTTCAGTCCCCTTCCGTCTCACCCAGAGCTGGAATCCCCTCTGGTTTTATAGTCAGAGTTATTGGAATCTCCTCTTCCTTGGGCCTGGGCGCTGGGCTGGGGAACTCCCAAATGAGGCCAGGACCCCCCTCTCCTTCAGGGGAGCCTCTGCAGCCTCACTCTCTCCTGGTGAACCTCCACCAGCCTGATTCACAACTTTGCCTCTCCTATTGGCTTCAACGTGGCTCCTTCTTTATATTATCAGAGAACATTTAATGATCAGCTGGACTTCAGGTGATTCTCCATGTTGATTATTTTATAATTTGGTTGCAATTTCAATGCAGACCTGGGAGGAGGCGAAGCCTGCTTTCACCTAGTCCGCCATCTTCCCAGTCTTTCTATATTCACATTTTTCTTTATATGTCTTACATTGTATTTAAATTCAGTTTTAATTTTTGTTGCCATTGTATTTGTGGCTCCCAAATAAATTATATTTCCAATAAAATGAAAGAGATTTATTCTTCCATTATATCTCCCAACTATTTATTATCAGCATATAGGAAATCTGTTTATGTCTGCATGTAAATATATTACCCATCTACCTTACTGAATTCACTTATTTTTTGAGTATTTTTCAGTTGATTGTCTTGGACATTCTAAATATACAATCATACCATCTGCATGTAGTAGGAATTTCACATTAGGGAGATACAGAAGAAATCCATGGAAGAGAGTAGCAATGGGGATAGAAAGATGTCAGGTATAGAGAAAAAGACAGCGATGACTCAAGTTTCATTTAACTGAGTAGCTGGCAATGTCATTCTCTGAGATACTTAAGACAAATAAAATAAAAATCAGGCTTGTAAGAGGAGGAAAAGGTTGAAAAATGATGGAATTGATTGAAGATATGTTTGGTTTGAAGTATCAGTGGAATATCCAACAGGCAATCGACTTTTTAGTCTGATGTTGGCTATAAAAAGAGAAGGTCAAAACAAGTCCTGGGGAACCAGAGATGGTAGAAGAAGAGGACACTGTGATGGACAGACTTTAATGTGGCTCCCATAATTCCCATATCCTAGCATTCATGTCGTGGATATCACTCTCCTCTTATGTACAGATAGGCAGGACCTATAATTTGATTCTAACTAAAAATGACTGAATTTATGTGATTATATTACATAGGATTGTTACATCAGATTAGACCGCCCCATTTATTAAGAGACTCTATCCATGCTGGGTTTTGAAGAAGCATACATTTTGGGGAAGACCACGTGGCAAGAAATGTAGAGCAGCATCTAGCCAGCAAAAGCAGGCCATCAATTGCTCACACTGCAGGGAACTGAATTTTGGCAACAACCACATGAGCTTGGAAGCAAATTCTCCATTCCAGCCTCAGATGAAGCAAGAGACCCAGCTAACACCTTGATTCCAGCCTTTCGATAACCTGAAGTAGAGGATCCAGCTAAGTAGTGCTCAGACTCCTGAACCACAGACACTGAGAAAGTAATAAACGTGTTATTTTACATCACTAAGTTTGTGGTGATAATATGCAGCAATAGATAACTAATATAGCATCAGTAAAGGAGAATGACAATGAGTGGTCTGAGGTGAATGGAAAGTAAGTGAGTGTTTCATATATCAAGGGAAGAAAGGATTTCAAGATGGAAAAAAAAATAGTACACTGTGTCAAAAATTGCATACTGACTCCAAGTCGGATAAGCCCATATAGTATGAAGAAGGAATAAGAAATATTAGTAAAAAAGAAATATGAACACAACTAAGAAAAAATATCATTAACATAGTTTGAGAAGAAGTCTGATGAGAGTATATTTAAAGTCAGAAAGTATAAACAGATGTAAAGACCAAGTCAAATGATTTTTTATAAAGCCCTTTTTAGCTCTTGGACTTATCTATAGCTAAAATTTCAGGTGATTAATTCAAGGCAAGTTACATTCAAATAATGTAGTTCCAGCTAATTTCAGGTCATTATTCAAAACTATCTCAAAAGTTATATTTTTATTACATTCAGATATAATACAGCTTTAAAATTTTTTAAATTAAAAATACAGTTGACATACAATATTATAAGAATTTCAGGTATACAACATAGTGATTGGAGATTTATATACCTTATGAAGTGATAACTGTGATAAATCAAGCACCCATTTGTCACAGTACAATGTTATTACGATAGTATTGGCCGTATTCCCTATGCTGTAAATTACATCCCTGTGTTTTATTTGCTTTGTAACTGGAGGTTTGTACTTCCTATTCCTCTTCACCTTTTCCACTCATCCTCCATACCCCCTCCCATCTGGCAACCATCAGTTTGTTCTCTATATCTCTGAGTCTGTTTCTGTTTTGTTTCGTTTGTTAATTTATTTCAGTTTTTAGATTCCACATATAATTGAAATCATACGGTATTAATCCTTCTCTGTCTGACTTATCATTTAGCTTCACATCCTCTAGGTCCATCCATTTGTCACAAATGGCAAGATTTCATTCTTATTTAATGCTGATTAATATTCCTTTGTGTGTGTGTGTGTGTGTGTGTGTGTGTGTGTGTGTGTGTGTGTGTATATATTCATTGTCCATTTATCTATTGATGGACACTTAAATTGCTTCCGTATCTTGGCTATTGTAAATAATGCTGCAATGAACATAGGGGTGCATATATCTTTTTGAATTAGTGTTTTTATTTTCTTTAGATAGATATCATGCAGTTTTAAAGGATTATTCATATGAGATAAATGAGGTAATGCTGATTATTACAAAAAATATTATCAAACTGATAATGATAACATATTCAAAATAAAATCTCTAGCTGTGTTTATATCTAAAACAACTGGATAAAAGAATAGATCAGAACAACTGATTATGTAGCATCATGTAAGAAAAGAGATAATGGTCATGTTATTGAATTAAACTACTGATATTGACTACATCAATTTTCCAGATGCTTATACAACTAGTTTGATTATTTCAGAGATAAATGGTGTGATTCACTTAAAAAATTACTTCTGAGTTGGAAAAAGATAATTATGTAATATATAATGAGATAAAATCATAGATTTAACAAAATTTGTAGTATATATTGGTCCAGAATTGATAGTTTCAATGGGACTGAATGAAATATATTAAGTTTGTGAGGTAGTAACATGAACAACTGGTTTTGAAGGAAATATAAAAAATATTTGGCATACAAAAGGGGTGAATCATTTTGATTAAATGTGTATCAGATATTTGAACATCTGTATTTTGTAATAGCACACTTATGTTTTCAGTGGGCTATTAGTCAACAATTGAAAGTCCCTGGATTTATTATAAACATTATTTGCCATACTCATGTTATCAAAAGCAAAAAAAAAAACAAGGAAGAAAAATCCTTGGTATTTCAATGGCCCTTTATAAATATATTGGACTTATTTCATCTAGAAAGCTATTCCTTTGTACTAAAATTCATTTCAGACACAAAAAGATTTAAGATTAAGGAATCCATAAAGATGGAAAGAAATAAGAATTTTCAAACAAGCATCTTCTAAAAAGTTGAATGACCTTTTGACATGATATTTGCCAGCAATTTTTCCACAGTAATATGAGAAGCTGAGAAATAGCAATAGCTTTGAAAACTTTCATTCTGTTTTATAAAGCCTGTTCTGATGTTCAAGCAAATTAAATTTCTCTTTGGTGGTTTCACTGCTGTCATTTTTCTTCATTGATAAAAAATGTAAGAACTGAGCACATTAAACAACATCCATTTATACAGTGATGTTCCCATTATTCTTTGAGGTTTAGAGGTGTGCCTTAAGGGGAGGGGACTTTTTAATTTCCACCCAAATTGAACTGTTACTTTTTGATACTTCTATCTGGTACTGTATAGTAACTTGTCTGATGTCTCTGATAGGTGGTATGTTAAGCCAGATCTGCCTCTCAGCTAGATATACCATCACAGAATATGGGATTTCAAGGAGAAAACATGTATCATGTGATTTCTTTGAAAGTCAGAACACAATAAGAAAAAACAAAGACAAGGGTGGAAACAACTAGAAAATGTAAAGACAATTTCCTGCAAATTGAGCTTGAGTAGACAAGATTCAACTCTATAGTTTGTTCCACAGTACCTGATTAAGTGGACCCAATTGAAAGGCACCAAGTATGGTGGTCAGTCCCTTGAGGTCTCCAGGTTAGAGTCAAGAGTCTGGTTTGATGAACGAACCTTGTTTGGATAGCCACAGACAAGGCTAGGATTAATTGGAGTTGTTTTGGAGGTATTTATGCTTCAGAGTAATACATGTAAATGGAGCTAGTGGTTTCCTTACATGGGATACAAGTTAATAGTCCACGGGAGGAGACTAAGCAGAATTGGGAGAAGTTATTTGGGTTTATACATGTCTATGAACTTCAAAGGCTGTAGATGATAAGCTTATTTATTCCTCAGTTTTTGAGGCATGTAGTTAATAACGATGAAAGATTCAGTAACATACAGTTGAGTATCACTTGCTGAATTCTAGATACCATCTGTAGGCTTTGGGCTTCATGAATTATAAAGCTTGAGGCCCACTATCATTAACATTTCCTTCAATATTAGGGTTGATTTCTTCCTAGGTCAGGCCATGTGCTTTATTAAAATACCACCTAGAGTATCACCAGCTTCCCAAGTCATTATGGCTGGGGCTCTTAGGTTTTGTTTGTGTGGAGGTAAAGGTAATTTGGGAGACATAAGTACTTGTATGGGTTTTATAAGTAGTACCTTGATTCTGTAGGCCATCCTGATAACTTATTTAAAATGATAAATTTAAAATTGGAAGCTATTCGAGCCCTGTATCTTTGCCCCTTTGATGAAAACAGCAGTGATTAACAGTTATTAAAAGTAAAGACAGTGTTTTCCATTTGGTCAAAATCAGTGATATACAAAGTTTAAATAGAGTTAGCTTGGTTAATTAGGAGAAATACTACCTCTTAATATACACTAATTTAATCCAAACACTATGGAAGGTTGCCTGCAATGCCTTCCTCACCTCATGTTCTCCTCCCAACACACATACCTGGGATCATTCATGGACAGATGGACTTATATACACATACACACACTCACATACACCGTAGAATTACTCTCAATATAATATTTAGTATTTTAGTAGAACCTACCCTGTGTAAATTCAGCTTAACTTCACATTTACTAGAAAGTTTGTATGGTGTACAATTTGCTCAAAAAACTAGAAAGAATGCCAGTATTTCAGATTTTAAAACTCTGAATTTATTGAGTATTTTCAGTGAGTTAGGTCAGCCCCATTCTAATACGAAAAAAAAAAAAAGAGGAGGAATGAAATATAACAAATGAAAAATAGTTGGCATATTTTAAAAATGTCATGGACTATAAGATAACAGGAAGGAATATACATGTATTAATATATTCTGGATCTTAATCAAACTGCAAAAAACAAAAACAACAATAACAACAACAACAACAACAAAACCCTCCACAAAGAATTTTAAGCAGTTATAGATATAGCATTGATTTGTCTTCTGATTAAAAAGAAACTCCCTTGCAAAAAAATAAATAAATCTTTATTCCCCACTGGAAGGTTGATTTCAATTTTTTTTCTGGCTTTGGGTTGTTACTTTAATTGGGAGTTAGTGCAGATACATATGTACAGGATTGAAATGATAGTCATGTAATCACCAAGACACATTACTTACTGGGCTCCCTGTGATTGTAGGCTTCTCTGTGGCCCCTAGTTTATGCTACATATCTTGCACAGAGAGACAAATGAGAATAATTAGTCACAGAAAATAGAACAGGTCTAACGACTACTGTGGATATTTATATAAGACCCAGGATATTGGCTGAAAAAAAAAATAAAAGAACGTGATAATGAAAGAATGAAAGAATGGAAGAATGAAGGAAGAAAGGAAGGAAAGAAAACAGGCAGAACGAAAGGAGGGAGAGAAGAAAGGAGGAAGGAAGAAAGAAGGACAAGAGAAGAGAAAGTCAAATCAAATACTGATTTAGTTCAACCAAAAATAATGTGAAGGCAAGAAAAAAATAAGAAGGAGAAGAAGAAATAAATTTAGAACCATATTTTGAAGCCCAGGATATTAAGAGCTTTATTGGCTGTTTATGAGTAAGAAAAGCTCAATGGATTAAGATAAATTCAATTCATAAAAAGAAACTCAAACTCATTTGGAAAGCAGAAGATGCTTATAAAAAAAAAGTTCAGAGGATGTGCAAAGAATATAGTACACTATTGCTTGAAATAAGAAAAGATGTGTCTAAACATCACAATAGTTATTTTTAGTCACTGATGACATTTGGTGGCAGAAAGATAAGGCATCAAGATTGTCTTTTATTGTTTTTATGGTGGTATTTTGGTATTTAGTGGAGACAGCTAAAGCCCAAATTTCAAAAAGTGCCATGGAGAAGAGTAAGTAAGCAACTGATAGGTGTATTTATCATTGTCATAGTTTGGGTTGCATCCCCAAATATGCACTCTTTGATAAAGACTTGAGTGCAAGTGATTACTTTGGGATATGATCTCAGAAAATATAAGGATGGACTAGGGAAACAAAACCAAGAAGGGAAAAAGGACTCGAAAAGGGACATTCATGAGCAGGTTAAAACTGTGGGAGAATAAACCTTGGAATTTTTCCACAGAGGGATATCCAACAATTCCCATCCTTCACCGGTTGAAGGTTGCACCTGGGAGCATTCACTTCCCTTCATGGCATTTCTGGATTCCCACATCCAGAGGACAGACATAGGAACGCATAGACATACATGGACGCTTGAGGAGACCACAACTGCTGCAACAACCATGTAATATTCTTTCTTCTCACATAAAAAAAAAAAAAAATTACACTTTGGAGTTCTTCTATGCCCTGGGGCTTATTTCAAATCATAATTTTTTTCTTCAAAATCACTTTTAAATCTTCATCAGATAGAATGACCCTTACATTCCAAGAGAATGTGGTCTTCATAAAGGTAGAAATATTTATTTTTTTACTACTTGTATCACCCCACACTTAGAACATTTCTTAGCTTTAGTAATTACTCAGTAAATATTTGTGAATGAATGAATGAATGGAGTTGCACCAAACAAAATAAGTCCGAGTCAGTTTCTCTTAAACATTATTAAATGTGTCTCTTCATAATACATAAGCAGTCTTTAGGGTTAATAATTAGTTGTGATCCCTTTCTAAGAGATTCTCCTGGCTCTCTTTTCTACTAATGAGTGGTTGGCTTCATTCCCAGATTAGAAGCAAGGTGGCTTGCTCAAACCCAGGGCTCATATCTAAAAATGGCCAGAGAAAAAGAAAAGAGAGAGCTGCTTCTGAAAGAAATAATTCAAAAGACTGTGCAAGAGCTTTCCCAGAACTCCCCAGCGAAACTCTCCTTTGTGTCTAAATGTTCTGAATCACATTACATGTCCATTTCTGAAACTAACACTGGCCAAGAAGATGGGATGGGGTTACTCTTTAACCAGTCAGCCTGGAAGTGTGGTCACCTTCTCCTTTGGCATATGAGATGCATACTACCCACTTCATATCTAAACATATTTGCAGCTTTCTTAGTAATAAGGAGGGGAAATGGAGGCTGCATACGCATTCATTTATTGGATAAGCAACCAATAACATCTACCTCTACATGTTCTTGCTACCAAAGACTGACATGATGAAAATCCATACAGATTGAAAGAAAACTCTGATGCTTATTATTTATTTGTTGCCTTCATTCTAAATTACAGGGGGTAAGTTTGGGTAGTTTACCATCATTTTGTGATATAGCACATGTACGTATAGTGTATGCTGGAGACAAGCTTTTCCTTTTTGGCCATATGGAAAAGAGAAAATGGACTGAAAATTACTATCTTTCTCTTGACAAGTTAATTAAGCCTCATAATCAGTCACAGTCATTTGAACAGCATGGTTGCTGGAATGAGAATTAGTAGGATACCTCAATGGACAAATGAGACACATTTTGTAGAAAGAAATCTCTTTGATGAATACATAAATGTTGTGAAAATATGATGAAAGGGAAGCCATATTTTAATAGAGAAAAGACAATTTAGTTATTTGTCAGACCATAGGGCAGATGTTAAGGAAATTTATTCAAAAATACAAGGAATGGAATTGTGCACTTTATACATTAATCTTATTTCACCCAATATACTACGTTACATTGTTTTGTGTCTGTTTTCCCCACTTGACTATGAATTTCTTGGGGATAAATATTGTGTATTATCTTTTCCTCCAGTTCCAGGCACACTATTATATAAATGTTTGTAGTATTAAATCAAATAAAATAATTTACTTTTATAACCCACACACTAAATCGCATTACAGACTTTACAGTGTTTTCAATTTTTCTTCAAAAAGTTTAACCACTGGTAATGACTAATATTAATATTTCCTTAATAATTCTTACAATTTACCTTCATAAGATTGACACTCCAAAAATATTTTCTGGGTAGTGAAATTGTGGAAGATAGTAATATTTGGTATTTTCCCAACTTAGATCATGTTTTACATATATTTGAAAGTAAGTTCACTCATAATCTGTATTTCATATATTAATATTATAATATTATTGGTAGCAATAACCAACTTTATAACTATTTCCAGGCATTCCACAAACCAAAAGTAAATAAATTGATAGCAAAAGATCTATTTACTTCCATTCTTATTTATACAAATATAAATTTTACTCGGTTGCAATATCTTTAATAAACAGTAGTTTTCTGTTTTATGAACTAAACATTTTGTCACAGAAATGTCAATATTGTTACATTGTTTTATAACTGTAATTTTCAGCATCTGTATAAAATGTAATGGGATTCCTATGGTATAATTTAAATAACCATTCTCCTGCTATTGTATATTGAGGGTTTTTTCCCCATTTTTTGTTACCATGTCAACACTCTAATGAATGTGTTTTACTTACAATTTTCTCCAGCATAAATTCCTTGATGTGAATTCACTGTGTGGGAGTGCATGGTACACATTTTTTTTAGAATGACATATATATATTTTTTCTGATTATAGGTCTGAGGAGTGGCTAAACTTAGTCACATGACCTTGGGCAAGAATCACTCATAAGGTCTCTTGGCCTCCTTTTCCTCATCTATTGCAAAGAGAAAATGACAGAAGTTGAACTTTCTTGTGATAGGATTATGTGGCTGAAAAAAGAAAAGAAGAAAATCACTTGAGTTAAAGTGAAGGAAAAAATAAAGGGGCTTTTAAGAAACACAAAGCGGCAAAAACAGCCTCACCTGCAACTTTAACCAGATCCCTTCATCTCACTGCTGCCTGTTTGCTTTCTTTATGGCTTTGCCTTTTTTTTCTATTTGTGTCTATTTTGTTTCCCTCTCTCTGCACCACACCTATCTTTTCTTGTCCACAATTCATCATGATGAAATGCAAATGAGGTCACTCTCAGTCCCTATGCTTACATGACCTTCTAAGCCTAAGGCTCACACATAATTTATAAGCTATTCTGTCTGCAAATTACCAGAGAACAAAAACTATGTGTTCTGGCTTGGATCAGATATCTGTTCAACCATAACCAGAGGAAGAAATTACATGATGCTTAAGTGTTTCAGATTCCCACGACTGCTAGTGTGCTAAATTATCTAAAAACGAGATGAACAGACAGAAAAATGAAACAAAACAAACAAACAGAAATCTACCCAGGCTTACAGGCATCCCAAAAGTTATTTATTTATAGCTTTAGAAAGCACTTCATATCTGGTAAAGTGGCAAATTCATTTTTCATACATCAGTATTATTCATCAATATTATCTATATTATTCATTTTATTTATAAGTAATCTTTTACTGTCTCTCATTTGCTGGACATAATGCTAAATATTGTGAAATCAAAGAATGGTAAGACATAGTCCCTTACATCTTCATCCATTTAACTTGAGAACTTGTTAGAAATGTAGAAGTTACTGAATAAGAATCTGCCTTTTGTCAGATTTCCCAGTAAGTACTGTAAGTATTATGCCTATGAATTATGCATCATTACACTGAAAGTCAAGACACAAGGTTTTTAATTCCTAGATCTGTCTCTAACCCAATTCATTCAGTTATATTTCTAGTCAATACTAAAGTGGTCACTAAGTGTTGCTAGACCATGGAGCAATTTCTCCTCTGTAATTGCTCAGTTCTTGAAGTATAGGTTTCTGTCTTAATTGCAATATGTCTTTCTATTGTATATTACATATGCCCTTCTAATGACATTTTTCATTATTAACTACTCTGGTGAAAGTTTATACAATACAATAATATACAGAAATCTGATTTACTTGTGTAACTCCCTTAAGTAATGCTCTTCAATAAGAAGTGTTATAAAAATTCCATGTTATTAGGTGAAGAGAAAATATATTTCAAACCAAGTGTTTTCTAGAAATCTTTTCCTCATAATTCAACTATCTTTTTCTTTACAGCATATATGTTTCCCTATCTGTTTACTACAGTTAGAAATTGGCTGTTTGTTTCCAGAGCCCTGAAGACAAGGGGTAACGCCCCAAAATATGGACTAATTTTCCACTCTACCTTCATTGGCTGAGCAACTGCCAAGAACAAAGGCCACATCTCCCGATTCCTGGCAAACAAATGCAGTATTGCTTCACGAATTGATTACTTCTCTGAGGTGCCCACAAGTGTATTTGGGGCGAAGCTTCGAGAACAAGTTGAGGAGTGGTTATCCTTTTATGAGACTGGAATGATTCCACAAAAGAACCTGGAGGTCATGAAGGAGTCCATGGTTCAGGCAGAGGAAGTGGCTGCTGAGATTACTAGGAAGCTGGGGAAACAGGAAAAGAAATGCATGAAGAAGGAAAAAAAAATGGTTGGCTGCCATTGCTCTTGCATCTCCAGAAAATAGCAGTAGTATGCCAGAGGAGTGTGAGGAAGGAAATAGGTGCTGAGAGAACTTGCTCAAGAGGCCAGGGAGCTGGTTGTAGCACACCAGTTCCCTGAGCAAGAGATAAGTTGAAGACCCCAAAAGAAGAAAAGGCAAAATCTCCAGGACGCTCCTCAAAATGGAATGGAAGATCCACCTGCCTATTTAGCCAAACCCAAGAAAAATAAATCTTTTTCCAAGGAGGAGCTGATTAGTAGTGATTTAGGAGAAACAGCTGGCAGTGGAAGTCTTCCCAAAAGGAAGAAATCTTTTCCCAAAGAGGAACCAGTTAGTGGCTCTGAAGAGGCAGGAAACAGTTGTGTCCCCAAGAAAAAGAAGAAATTCTATTTTAAGGAGGAGCTGCTCAGCAGTGGACCTGAAAGAAGCTGCTGGCAACAAGAGTGACAGCTCCAAGAAAAAGAAAAAGCTCCAGAAGCTATCCTAGGAAGATTAGAATGGACAGTGCCCTGGTTGGGCATAACCACCCACAGTGACATTTTCCAACCCATCCCCAATATCCCAATTAAAACATTCACAAGTCAAGAAAAAAAAAAAAAGAAATTTGCTGTTTAACTCTTTCCTAGCTACCACATATACATTACATATATATAATTTAATGTGGATTTTAATGAAGAATGAGAAATTTCTATAACTTGATATTTGCTTGCTTAAATTTTGTTATTCTTTGCAGTGTTTATTTCTCTCATGGTTACTTGATGTAACCAAATATATTTCTTGAGAATTTCTGAGTAATAAAGGGATTCGACTAACTAATATATTGAGTTACTTTCAACTCTGATGTTCGTTAATTTACCCATTCCTTTTTTTGTCAACATCTATTCATTACCACTGGTAGGGCACAATGCTGTTGGTTCTGGGAATGCAGAAACTATGTGTAGCCTTCCAGGCAAAATGGTTATGCTGGGATGACGTTGACAAGTGAATAATAAGAACATCCCTTCTTCCATCTTCCAACCTTCTCTGGTGCCCTTGCTGCCAAAAGGTGAGTACTTTTTGCATTGCCCTATCTACAGCATCATCTAGAACATTATTAAAGCATTGATTTGGATTGAAATATGCTATATAAATGATTGGCACAGTTTTCCCCTTCGACTATGCAACATTAACTTGTAAGCTACCCCACATATTTGAACGTCCATGCAACAGTAATATCAACTTCTTCATGCTTCTGCTAACACGTTACCAATCCTTTGTACAAAGACACATCTCTTTCTTAAAAGAGGAGATACTAAGTTCCAACAGATAATGTATATATCCTCATGCATTGTTAGCCTTTGTCAGTTCAATCACAGTTTCATCTGAATGCCCTGTAACCAAAAGATTAAAATTTAAAGTTAACTACCTCCAAGTACTCATATAAAATAGTAATGTAAAAGAATAAGAAATGAAAAAAAATAAATGAAATAATATGTACATATATACATATACCTTACAATCAACAAATAAAATATGCATGTCTGATGTAGTTGTCATTTTTGTAAGTGACCATAAGGCCAGAATTGTTAATTATAATTTCCTTCTTTTATATCATTCCATATTATTTTTGTCCTCAACAAACCCTTTAATTAATCTGGATTCTTTACCTGGCAGGATGACCCAAAATTTCATAACTAAAAGATCTGAATCCTCAGTTCTGCAGGGTTTTTTTTGTTATTGTTGCTGTTGCTATGCTTTTCTGTTAACATTATTATTGTACGAGAAAATAATAAAGAACCCTAAAGAACTAAAGAATTCCTTTGGTCACAGACATATCCTGTCCTTTCCCATCATCATTAACCTGGCTTTGATGATCATTTTTTGTCATCCGAAAAAAAAAAAAAAAAAACCACCTCAGCCAGTGGAGTAGCCCCCTTATTTGCTCCCTGGCTCAGAGGCAGATCCCAATTGTCCAGGTACTTTACCATAAAGTAACTTGCTATTTCTGTTCACTAGATCTAATCAGTCCGATGTTATCAATACAGAGGACTACTTTGATTTTCTTAGGCATATCATTATAAACATCTCGGTGAACCTCTCTTTGGCAAAAGTAGGCACACTCACATAGACCTGAAACAATGCAGTGAAAACAAACTTCTGCTGCTGCTCCTTGTAAATTGGTATAGAAATAAAAACATTTGCCAGATCAATAGTTATGTACCCTTGCTGGGGCTGTGTTGATTTGTTCTAGTAAAGATACCACAGGTGTAATTAAATAACCATCTGATTAACTTCATAATAATTCACAGTCAATCTCTAAGATATGTGCAGGACAAACAAGTGAGTTACATTGAATGTGCATTTCAAATCTTGATAAGTGAAACTCATCCTTATTTCCTCTGAGAATAAAGGTGTTTTTTTTTTTTCCCCTGATAAAAGGAAGGAAAGAAAGTCAGGAGGCCTGCATTTAGCTCTTCCTAGTCAAACTGTCACCCATGATTCAAGGAGACAATTACATACTCAAGAACTGAAAAAAATGACAACAGTGTGAATTTTGGCTCCACTGGCCTATGGGAGACTGACGTGGGCCAATTCTACTTTTATTACTTCACTGCTCTTTGCACTTTGACTAGTAGAGCAGAGTGACATTTTTTATCTTCATAAATGATGGTCAGTTAAGATCAATATCTAGTAATCCATGAAACATATAGATATTTCCCTTTTTTTTCCAGTAGAAAACAAACTTTATAAATTATTATAGATCACTCTGGGGAAGACTTGAAGAAAGATTCGTAGTATTGCAGGGTTCTTCCTCAAGGCCACCTGGCCTCTCCATCAGTCAAAGGGCTTTAGGTCTGTGAACTGGCTTAAGTCTAGAAACTGAGTGACTTTCCATTTTGGCAGCTCAGGTCAGGTTTCTAGCTATAAAAACTAGATACTTTTCTGGTACAGAAATGAAGTAAAATTTTCATAGACTGTCCATCTATAAAATTTCTTTGATTAATAAGCTACTGCCAAAGATCTCATAGTTTAAAATATTGTGATTATGATTTTGTTATTGCTGTCTGTTTTGTTAAATGTACCCACTTTGTCTCTGATAGTTAAACACTTGGACTTTGTCACTCTGGCATACATCATCTCCACTGAAATAGGAAGACTCATCCAGTGGTGACATCTTCTACTCTCTACATTGCTGTACAGAAGAAAACTACCACAAAACACATATAGGAAGTCAATGTTCCCATTTGAAAGTATTTCACAATGCCTTAGCAAAGAACCTTATCAAAGATTATAGTGTTTGGGATGGATATGCACAATGCACATCATAAATTCACTATAATATATCTTTATCCCTAAACCCTTATATTTCTTCTGCAGTATGCCATGAAAGTTCTAGTATCTCACCTTAACTGAATGTAAGCCATTGCAAGTTTAAGGTTCAATTAACCAATCAATTAAATTCTTAGAACCACTTCCAATTCAACTTAATATATTTAATTACAAAACTTTGATAGTTATATCCATATCAATAAATCATTCTGGTCCAATAATTTATAATATCATAGTTGGCTTAGACAAAAGATTCCCTTAGGCTCTATTCTTGCATGCATTTTCCCCACATTTTTGAATTACTTTTGGAGTACAAATTATTTTTTGCTGTATCTAACTTAATCTTGTCCTCCAGAATAGACCAATGACTAACTCTGTTTATAGTTTTAGGATTAATAAGACATGGTTGTAAAGGAGCTTGAGCAGAACATGCATATGCTTGCTAGACAATTGCCTCAGTCGATGGGATTATATTGCCTTCACATAAGTGAAGCCTAGTCTCTTCAAACACAGAGGAGGGTCTGCTTTGTACAGCAAGGAAACATCAGAGAGACTTGGTAGTTTGTCTCATACTTTTCATCTTATTTCTCTAAAGATCCACATTTCAATTCTTAGAGGCCCACTCCTTTTCAATTGATGCTATAAATTTTATACTAGAAACATGACAATCTGTCAATTAAACTTGCATTGTAATCCTACAAATATTGCAGTTAATTTGGGATCTTATTTTCAGAAACGTTTGATATTATAAGGAGTAAGAGATTGTTTGTAAGGCTGCCTGTTCATCTAACTGTGACTTGAACTGAGTGCTTAAAGCCCATTTTGTTTCTGTATGCTCTCCAGTGCAATGAGAAGTTGTTAATTTACCCTTCAACCCTTGTCATTAGTGCTAACATAATGGTCAAGTTCATTGGTGCTGTATAATGGTAGTCACTAATCATGTGTGTCTACTCAAATGTAAATTTAATTTTAATGAAATAAAATAAAATAAAAAATTCAGTCCTCCAGTTTCACTAGCCATTTTTGAAATGCTCAATTACCACAAGTGGCTAATGGCTGCTCTATGGGACAATGCAAATAGAACATTTCAATCAATGTAGAGTTATATTAGACAGTGTTGCCCTAGAGACCTAAGTACATATATGCACTAGATATACATACACAGAAATATTCATAACATTGACTTTAGTAGTCCCAAACTGGAAACGTTCCAAACACCTTTAACAGTACAATGGATAAACGCATTGGATAAACAGAATTAAAATCAGTGAAAATGAGTGAACTATAGATACATACCACTTGATGAATTGTAACAGTAAATCATTGAGAGAAAAAGACACAAAACAACACATACATTATATTTTATTACCATAGAAATAAAATATCAGTGATGCATCACTGGTTGCACAATGATAATGATAATAAAGAATTTATTGCCACAATATCAAAATGAGTTGAGGAAGTTGTTCAGATTAGGAAAGATAAAAAGGAACTTTCTGGCTGGTTGGTGATATTGTTTTTGACATGAATGGTGGTTACAAGAGTGTGTGCTTAATAAATATTGGTTAAATTTGTGTTATATTTTAAAATAATATATGCTGAAATAAAACCAAAACGTAAAAATAATATTTCAAGTAGAGTTAAGGAATTATGGGCCTCAGTGTACCCCCCGGGGGGAAAAACGCTTTTCTTTTAAACTGCTTTCCACTTGTTAGGATCTCAGTACTTGTAGGCCTACATATTTCATTATAGAAGAACAGAAGAAGATTACCGAGAACACATAATCTTAACTGATATTCTTACTATTTGACTTGCTTCACTATTGAAGTGTGTAGGAGACTTAATATTACTGATAATATGAATATGTCATAAAGTAATTTTAAGAATCCTCTTAAAATACTCAGAAAAATCAGTTAAGAACAAAACTTTCCAATACCTGCTAATGTTAAAATTTCTGTATGATTCTTATTGATATTCATTACAGATAAAATGATGAATGAACTTAGAGTATACTTGTGCACATTTTCCTTCTTAAAGAATGTGACATTCATGATCATATGTTAATATCATTGAATCTTGCAACTCAACACAGTATATTACAGGTGTGGATTTTATATAATCATTAAAAATGTTTAATTATTTTAAGTGTACATGTGTTTATATATATGTCTGTTGAAGATACTTTAAAATTTAAATTTACAATTTGAGTATTTCATAAAACTTTTAATAAACTAAGTAATACTGAAATTTCAGTCCATACATTTGAGGATTTTAATGAAACAAATGTTAATTATTGAATAACAAACTTGTATTTTGATCTATATTTAGATTTTTGTCATGCGAACTATATCTAGCTTGCATATTTTTGTTTCTATTTTCACCAATTGGAATATGATACATAGAAAAAGAACATGCCAGATTAAAAGGAAGCATTCATATTGCTCAATATCTATATTCATACTCAAAAGTATACTCACAGAGATCTTTCCCGGGGAAAAAATTGAAATACAGCTTTTACTGCTATGCATTCTTCTCTAGATTGTGTTCTGTCAGTTTAGAGATAACAAAGAGCCAAAAATGAACAATAATTCTAAGAGATCAAGATCACTGGGGCAGGAGTTTAGATTTGGATAGAGATTGGCCAATAAAATGCAGGAGGGAGAAAGTCTTTTGGAATCATGCCTGTCAGATGCTTGATCCAGGAAAGTGTTTTGATGGCTTAAAGAAGCCAGAAATAGAGCTGAAGACCTAACTCTCTCAAACTTCTCCAGTCTAGTCAGAGTGGCACAGGTAGTCTGTTGAAAAACTTGACCAGACTGCTGATATATACCTTCCCATTGTTCCATATGTTGAACTGGTTGTGAATTCAGTGAAATATCATTTTATAGTTACATATGATGGGTCTTGTCCTTCATCACCTATTATATTGGGTTGTTGTTACTCAAGGTTGAGATATAAGATGGAAGGAGAGTAGAGCTCTATGAATAGGAACAGTTAGAAGAAATCTAAAAACAATGTGATATAGATGATTACTTTTATATACCTGAATGGTTCAGTAAATTGTTGTTCAGGGGTTGGAAAAGATAGATGATATAAATATTTTATGAGCCCAGAATTTCTCCTTGTGACTGGGGTGTATTATGACAGAATTTGCATTGATTCTTTGTATTTTAAACGATGTCTTACAGGAATTAATTGATGTCCTGAAGCTCTTCTGGTTTCTATTTGGTTTAGAGAGATAGCACAGGTTTTGATGTTGCACAAAATAGCAGGAGTAACAGCCATAAGTCATAGGAAATTGTGGATTCGAGGCGAGGACAAGTAGTAATTTTTTATACATGAATTCCATGGGGATAGTATGATATGGATGAATCATATTGTCTTCAACAGAGACCTTTATGTAGTTTGGCCATTGGTATGACAATGCAAGGAGGTGCATTGGTGGATCTGGATACCAGGATTGGTAAACATGTTTTCTAGAACGAGGCTATGAAGTTCCTGTGGGTTGTAGCATGGAAGGAAGCATTATTTGAGAGATGGCATCCCTCTGTGATATATATTTAACTGTTTTAGCCTGAGATTTTATTGCCCTTAGGGTGACTCTACTTTTCTAGTTAAACACTGTTATGTAGAGGCAACTGTTAGATGTAACTGCTTAATTACCTTGGTGAGTTCTAATTGCTGGTTAATGGCTGTAAAGTTCTGTGGTTTTCCTTGGTGTTTTGACAAATGTATGCCATGTGCTCAGCCATTTTAGTTGTATGGAACACATTGCATGTGAAAATTATTTATTTCCAAAAATATCGTCTGTGTCATATGTAATGATTTCATTTTCTGATTTCATAACTTCAGTCTATAATAGCTGGGCTTCACTATTACAATTTCCTGAGCACAGTAAAATTAGGGTTTCCACATCTCAAAGTAAGCTTTGTTTACCAGTAGTCCCTTTTCCAAAATAAGATTAGGACCAACATCCTTGTACAGTAAGCACAAGAAGGAGATTAACCAACATCCTTGTACAGTAAGCACAAGAAGGAGATTAATTACATGAGATCTTTATCTCTTTAAGTAACATGGGCCCAAGAGTGATGTTTGAGACATCTATTTGAAATCAGAGAGATGTGTTTGGAAGTGAACTCATTTTTCAGTTCCTAAACTGCTGTCGTATTTCTGGCATGCACACAAATGAAGATTTCCAATTCTTAAGGTGATTTATTATTAGAGGAATGAGGATGAAAAAAATTAAAGATTAAGAACCGTGGTCTTCCATAAGAAGTTGGAACACAGGATAATAGAAACTATGGGCTACATCATGAGGATATTCTCACAAAACTGAATCTGATCCTATAATTGTTTTAAGTTTTTACCCACTCTCTTTGTAATTTTAAATCTAATTTTAAGTTTTAACATATTTTGAATATATAATGCCTCATATATGATACATGATATAGAATAAAGGCTCATATTCATCACTGGACTTCTCATGCTATTCTCCACCCTCTACCACACCATGGGTAATTATGTTTATTGGTCTATGAGCTTATTTATACTTCCAGTGTTTCTTTTGGCAAATACATGCAAATCATATAAATAAACACACACTTGCCCTTACATAAGCCCTGGCATCGCAAACATGTAATTCTCTATACCTTTTTTTTTTTTAAGCGAAAATATATCCTGGAGATTTCTCAATGATAGTATGTAGAGAATTTTCCCATTCTTTTTTATGGCTGTACAATACTGAACTGCATATAACATAGTTTATTTTAAAAATTCCCTATTACTGGACAGTTGGGCTGTTTCAGTATTTTGTCATTGTAAATGATCCTGAAATAGGTATATTTACAGAGTTTTCATTTTGAAAGTGTGCAAGTGTATCTGTAGGACAAATACTTGGAAATCAGACTGCTGGGTCAAAAAATAAATTCTCACTATTGTGTCATATATTGATTTTGCCCCTCCACAAGAGCTTTAACCATGTTGCATTTCCAACATAAGTATGAAAATGTTTGTTTCCCCACAGCCTCACCTACAAATAGCATTGTCCACCTTTTGGATTGTTGCCAATTTTGTTTATAAGAAATTATACCCCCATGCAGTTTTAATCTGGATTTATATTACTACACTATAAGGAATTTTATATATCCTTTCATTTGGTCAAGGGCATTTGGATTTCTATTTCTGTAAAATTTCAGCTTATGTTTTCTACATTTTTAATGAAGCTTTGTTTTTTTTCTTTTCAATTTTTAAGATCTATTTATATTTTGTCTATATCTTTTTCTATGCTTTATATGTTGAACATATTGTTTACAGCTTACTTTTTAAAAAATTAATCTTGCCTAAAGATGTTTGATGCCAAGTACAAATTATGACATTATTGTAGCCAAGTCTTTCTTTTTTTTTCTTTCATTGTTTACAGGTATTGGGTCCTAGTCAAAAATATTTCCCCATTCTAATTTGATATATCACATATTTCTTCCAATAGTTATATGATTTTAAATTAGATCTTTGATACGTTTAAAATTTATCCTTTTTATGGTATGAAATATGGGTTCAACTTTATCTTTTTTTCCCAAATGGCTAGTCTTCTTAACTTCATTTATGAAAATAGTATATATATGCATATATCCTTCTTATTAAATCCTTTTTATGCTTTCTTAATTATAATATGAATTCGAAGTGTATATAGGCCAATTTTTGAACTTTCTATATACTCTAACTTGCCCACCTACAGCTAATATACTCAATAGTTGTAGTAGGCAGATAATAGCCTTCCAAAGTTATCCACAACTTAATCACTGGAAACTGTAAATATGTTACATGGAAAATGGGAATTAATTTTGCATTTGGAATTGAAGATGATATTCAGTAGAATTTAAATCAGATATATTGTCCTGGATTATTTAGAGGGCCCAATGTAATTAAAAGTATTCTTAAAGTGGAAGAAGAAGGCAAAAGAGTTAGTGTCATAGTGATGCAATGTCAAAGAGGCTTGACTGGACATTTCTGATTTTCACAGTGGAAAGAGTTCATGAAGCAGGGAATGTGGGTAGTTTCTAAAACAAAACAAAACAAAACAAAACCAAACCAACCAAACAAACAAAAAACAGCAAAAACAAACCTTACAAGCAAGGAAGAAGTGGAACCAAATATTCAAATTATTAAAAGAAAGAAATTACCAGCCAAAAACAATATATCCAGCAAAGCTCTCTTTTATATATGAAGGAGAAATGAAAACTTTTCCAGATATACAAAAGCTGAGGGACTTCTCCACCATAAGGCCTGCATTACAGGAAATACAGAAGGGGGTCATTCTACCAGGAATAAAAGGACAAAAAATACATAACTATGAGTAAGATGACTAACAGGCAGATAGAAGAAAGAAAGTGCAACCCTTATTAAGAGCATGGTATTATAAGCTTAATATTATTATGTAATGATTAAAGCCCCCCCCAAAAAAAACAAAGAAAAAAACCACTCTAAAATGAGAAGAAGATAACAGTTACTACAACTTAAAAATGAATGTTCAGTACATATAGCGATAATTTGAGACAATAAAAACAGAAAAGGAAAAGGAGTAAAGATCCAAATCCACAATGGGAATGGAGGTAAGGTGCATTTAGAAGAAAACAGATTACTTTTATATATAACTATCCCTTACCTAAACTTAATGGTAACCACAGACCAAAAGTCCAGAATTGAGACATTTAACATAAAATAAGAGGGCACAGAGTGAAAATCCACAAAACACCATCAAATTAGAATAACAGGCAGAAATACAAGGACAAAGCAACAATGGAGACAATGAGCTACCAGAAAGCAAAAGATAAAATGGCTATAGGAAAACCTCATATTTCAATAATCACTCTTAATGCAAATGGACTGAGCTAACCAATAAAAGGCACAGAGTAGCAGATTGGATCAAAAAACAACCCAATCATGTGCTGACTTAAAGAGACACATCTCAGCTGTAAAGACAAATAAAGAGTCAAAGTGAAGGATAGAAGACGATACTCCAAGCAAATGCCATCACGAGAAAAGTGGATGTAGCCATACTTATATCTAATGAAATAGGCTTCAGGATAAAAAGGATAAAGAGAGACAATGATGGACACTTCATAATGATGAAGGGAACCATACATCAAGAAGACTTAACACTTATTAATATTTATGCTCCTAACATGTGGTCTATCCTTGAGAATGTTCCACGTGCACGAGAGAAGAATGTAGAAGTTGCTGTTTTGGGATGAAGGGCTCTATAAAAAGCTTTTGCACAGCAAAAGAAACCATGAACAGGACAAAGAGAGACCTTTCCGAATGGGAGAATATATTTGCAAACAATGCTTCTGATAATGGCCTAATATCTAAAATATACAAAGAAGTCATACAACTCAAAAATAAAAAAACAAGACAATCCAATTAAAAAAATGGGCAGAAGACCTGAACAGATAATTTTCCTAAAAAGACATACAAATGGCCAATAGACATATTAAAAGATGCTCAACCTCACTAGCTATTAGGGAAATGCACATCAAAACCACAATGAGATACCACCTCACACATGTTAGAGTGACTATCTTGAACAGGAGAAGTAATAACAAGTGTTGGAGAGGTTGTGAGCAAAAAGCAACCCCCCCTACACTGCTGGTGGAACTGCAAATTGATACAACCACTGTGGAAAACAGTATGGAGGTTCCTCAAAAAACTAAGAATTGACTAACCATATGATCCAGCAATCCCTCTTCTGGGTATTTACCCAAAAAACCTGAAAACATTTATCCACAAAAATATATGCACCCCAATGTTCATAGTAGCATTATTCACAGCGGCAAGGACATGGAAGCAACTGAGTGTCCTACAATAGGTGATTGGATAAAGAAGACGTGATATATATATGCAATGGAATATTATTCAGCCATAAGAAAAGATGAAATACTGCCATTTGTGACAACATGGATGGTTCTTGAGGTAATCATGCTTCATGAAATAAGTTATACAGATAAAGTTGAAAACCATATTATTTCACTCATATATGGGATATAAAACTGAAAGCAACAAACAAGCATGACAAACAAATAGAGATTCATGGACATGGACAGTGGATTAGTAGTTACCAGAGGGAAGCAGGGAGGGGGGATAGGTGAGGTAAAAGGATTTAAATATGTGGTGACAGAAGGAAATCTAACTTTGCATGGTGAACACAATGCAATATATATACAATTACTGTTGAATTGTACACTTGAAACTTATTTTATTAATGTCACCCTAATAATTTTTAATAAAAAAAAATAAAAATAAGCCTGCAAAAAACAAATTCTCCCCTAGAGCCGCCAGTCAAAACCTTGAATTTAACCCAGTGATACCCATTTTGGACTTCTGATCTCCAGAAATATAAGGCAATAAACTTTTGTTATTTTAAGTCACGATGTTACAACAGCAATAGGAAACTAAGATTTTGGTGTCTGGAAGTGGGTTGCTGATGTAACAATTAACTTAAAATTGTAGATGTGACTTTGTAATTGGGCAGTGTGCAGAGTTGGAAAATTTTGAGAAGCATGATAGAAGAAGCCTAGATTGTTAGTAGCAATATAGATATTAACACCTTTGCTATTGAGAACTTAAAAAGAAGCAAAGAGCTTGGTAGGGAAAACATATATCAGAAAATATTTAAATAATCAAAAACAGATTGTTGATAGAAATATGGACGTTAAAAGTTCTGCTGTTGAAGGCATAGAAATAAATGAGGAACATGTTATTGGAAAATGGAGGAAAGGAAATCCTTGTCATATGGTGGTGGAAAATTGAGCAGAATCGTGTCTTTAAATTTTGTGGAAAGCAGAATTTTGAAGTGCTGAACTTACTTAGCTGAGATTTCCTAGCAAAGTTTTGAAGGCACAGTCTAGTACTTCCTGCTGCTTATAGCAAAATGTGAAGGAGGAACTGTTAAGTAAAGTAACCAGGACTTTATGATTTGGAAAATTCTCAGCTTATCCAGATAGCAAAAGATGCTAAAATTAAGAGATTCATTCTGTCATAAAAAGGGTGCAATAGGTCCTAAAGTCTAGGAGTCTAGGAGATGTAGATGAGATTGGTCAGGGTGTTTTTTCCAAGCTTCCTAGCTTAACATCTGCCTCTCGGCTATAGTCACAGATTTAACCTACAGCCAGACTGTATGCTATTTTTCTGACTTTTGAGGTTAACTTGTTTCAGGTAAGGTTCTGTTTTCCAGCCTATGTTTCCTAGGACTCTTCATAATCTTAGCTGTAATAGATTTATTTTCACAAATGTGTACTTTGCTGATGCTCAGGACAACTTCTAATTCCTGCGATTTCCAATTTGTCACTTCGTGTTTTAACCAACAGTCATAGTGTATTTGAACTGGGTCCTCTGTTAGCAGATTCCTTTCAGGAGTGAGGCTCTTTCCTTTAAGAAGGTGATATACCCAGGAGATTTGTGACGTCTTTAAGTCTTAGATTCCTTGAGAACAGAACTCTATTTTACAAACTCATTGTAACTTCTTACGGTAGCTTGCTACTAGGTTCTATGGCTGTTCCTGCCACCCAATTTTAGTCGGTGGTTTCTCTGGCTTTAAGTTTTGTTGTTTGCGTTTAGGCCTGATTTAATCAATTCTGTCTCTGAGCATGGTGAAGATTTGGTGATCCTTGGGATCTGCAATCACCTGGAAACATCAGCACTCTTCTTTCTTCTCTTCCACACCTTTATGGGAACCTCCCCAATTCTTCTGTTTGGTGGAGTTTTGGGGGCAGAGCTTACTAAGACTTTGAGATTTTCAGGTATTCCCTATCTATTTTTTTCTAATTTTTATATTTTTATTTTTCAGTTATAGTTGACATACAATATTTTATTAATTTCAGATGTTCAACACAGTGATTAGACATTTATATAACTTATGAAGTGGTCACCCCAATAAATCTGACACCATCTGACTACCTATCTGACACCATACATAGTTATTATAATACTACTGACTATATTATCCATGCTATACTCTACATCCTTATAACAATTTCGTAACTACCAATTTGTACCTCTTAATCCCTTCCTCCTTTACACATCCCCTCATCCTTCAATTTGACAACCATCAAAATGCTCTCTGTATCTATGTACTTGTTTCTGTTGTTTCTTTGTTTATCCTGTTCTCTAGATTCCACATATGACATTCATCTTTCTGTCTGACTTACTCCATTCAGTACAACACCCTCTAGGTCCAACCATTTTGGTGCAGATGGCAAGATTTCATTCTTCTTTATGGCTGAGTAATAGTCCATTGTATATATGTACTACTTCTTCCTTATCCATTCCTTCATTGATGGACACCCAGGTTTCTTCCACATCTTGGCTATTGTAAATAATGCTGCAATGAACATGTGGAGTCACATGTCACTTCAAAGTAGTGTTTTGTTTTTTTTCAGATAAATACCCAGAAGTAGGATAACTAGGTCCTTCTTTGTCTCTTGTTATAGCCTTTGTTTTAAAGTCTATTTTGTCTAGTGTAAGTATATTCACCTTAGCCTTTTTTTTTCATTTCCATTTTTACAAAATATTTTTCCCATCCCTTTACTTTCAGTCTGTTTGTCTTTCGATCTGAAGTGAATGTCTCGTAGGCAGCATATATAAGGGTCTTGTTTTCTTACTCATTCAGTCACCCTATCTTTTGATTAAAATTTTCAATCCATTCAGATTCAAAGCAATTATTGATAGATATGTAGTTATTGCCATTTTACTATTCATATATTTTTACTTTTTTTTTCTTTTTCCTTCTTCTTAAAGAAGTACCTCTAACATTTCCTGTAATACTGGCTTGGTGATGATGAACTCTATAGCTTTTTCTTGTTTTAGAAGTTCTTTATCTGTCCTGCCATCCTAAATGATAGCTTTCCTAGGTAGAGTAATCTTGAATGTAGTCCTTTTCATCACCTTGAATATTTCCTGCCAAGTCCTTCTGTCCTGCATAGTTTCTTTTGAGAAATCAGCTGCCTGTCTTTTAGGTGCTCTCTTGTAGGTAACTGACTGCTTTTCGCTTGCTGCTTTTAAGATTTTTTTTTGTTTTTAACCTTTGGCAGTTTAATTATAATGTGTCTTGGTGTGGGCCTCTTTGGCTTCATCTTTATTGGGACTCTCTAAGCTTCCTGGGGTTGTATTTCTATTTCCATCACCAGGTGAGAGAAGTTTTCCAATATTATTTCTTCAAATAACCCTTCAATATCTTGTTTTCCTTCAGGTACCCCTATGACATGGATATTTTTACATTTAATAGTGTTCCATAGGCTCCTTAAATTATTATTATAATCTTGGCTTCTTTTTTCTTGCCATTCTGATTGAGTGTCCTTTGCTTTCCCTTCATCTATATCCATGGTTTGATCCTCTTCTTCCTCCACTCTGTTGATTCTCTCTTATATACTCTTCATCTCAGATAACGTATTCTTCATTTCTGACTGGTTTTCTTTTATAATTTCCATTTCTATTTTTATATTTTTTTATCTCTTTGTTAAAGTTCTCACTGAATTCATCTGCACTTCCCCTAAGTTCATTGAGCATCTTGAGAACCAGTGTTTTGAACTCTGCATCTGTTAGATTTCTTGACTCTGTTATTCCTGGATTTCTGTTCTGTTCTCTCATATGGGTTCTGCTTCTTCGTCTTCCCATTTTGGCTGTCTTTCTGCATCTGTTTCTATGTACTAAGCAAAGCTCCTAAGTCTCCCAGTCTTATCAGTGTGACTTTGTGTGGTAGGTGTCCAGTGGCACAGACCTGAGAGGAGTTCAGCTGCAGGCCATGTTTAGCCCCAGCCTGTGCCCCTTCAGGGCTACCTGTTAAGATTCAGCAAGTAATCCACAGATGCTGTACTTATCACGCCAGAAACCGAGAAATCACGCCAGAAACCGAGGTCAGCTGCCACCAGTGTGAGTCTTGGTGCTGCTCAGCCATTGGCCTAGGACTCACTTAGGACACACCTGGATGTAGCTTGGGTAGGGCAGTGTGTTGGGGGATATAGAGTTCAGGGAATCCTCTGGGTGGAGCGACCTCTGTTATCCAGTTTGATGACGTCTCAGCTATGGCAACTCTGAGTCCATACACTGGGAGGGCGGAGGTCTCAACAGAGGAACAATGTATACCACCGACACTTCTGCTGGGGAGAGATCCTTGCCTCCAGCCCTCAATCTGACAACTCAGTGTCCCCCTGTAAATCCCTGATGCCCCCGAGCATCCTACACGATGCTGGTGCTCAGAGTGAAGTGAGCAGATCTGTCAGCACGAAAGTTCGCTCACGGACAGCGCTCTTTAAGAGGCGTCTGCAGCTGCTAGTTGCAGCTGGCGCAACCTCTGTCCCATTCAGTTGCCGGGGATGGGGATGGGCAACTTTGCGTCTTTGCTCCCTCTTACTTTCCACCATCATAGGGTGGTTTCTTATTGCTCTCCCTAGTTATAGGGCTTGTTCATCTAGACCCCAGGTGACTCTGCTTGCTGTTAGCTCCTTACTTCTATCATAACTTTGATGCGGTAGTAAGAGCAGATGAACAAAGTCTCTACATCTACACCATTTTAACTTCTGGTTTGTTTTTAAATATATATATTTTTTATTTCTCTTTTGATTTCTTCTTTGATCCATTGATTGTTCAGGTGTATGTTATTAATTTCTACATATTTGTTAATTTTCTAGCTTTCTTCTTATTGTTAACTTTAGTTTCATACCACAATAGTCAGAAAAGATACTTGGTATGATTTCAGTTTTCTTAAATTTGCTAAGACTTGTTTTGTGGCTTATCATATGCTCTATCCTGGAGAATGTTCCATGCATGCTTGAGAAGAATTTGTTTTCTGTTGCCGTTGGATAGAATCTCCTATATATGTCTTTTATAAATGCTAATATTAAATTTTGTTAACATCAACATATACTTTAATTCACATAAATGGGTATGTAATGGCTTACTTTACAGCTATACTACTTTCTTTGATTTAATATATACAGAAGCTTGAAAAAAGAATAGAAGAATTTCCAAACTTATCAAGTTGTATACATTATAGTTTTTTGTATGTTAAAAAAAAAGAAGAAGAGGGGAAATTTTTTTAAAAGTTGCATTTTAATCATTATAAATAGATAAAAAGGATCACATTTTGCCATAGCTTTAAAAGTCAAGCTGCATTCCACACTTCCAATAAGCACTAAATTATAAGATGTTTTTATCAAGACTTGTATCTTGGTAAACCAGATATCTGAATGTTATTCCCTGATGATAATAGCTACTGAGAAGATTTGCCTGAGTATTGCTTGCATCTAATTAAACATTGTAAATGTGTGCTGAGGCAATCCAGTATCTTCCACAGTTTTCTGTGAATAGTTATGCCTAAGCCTGAGTTTTAGAATAAATACCAATGCAATAACCATCTTAATCAATGACAAACTTATAGTCCACATATATAGAGTGAAGTTATGATAAAAGCTTCATTCTGAACACATAGCAAAAAAAGAGTGAACTTGGTTATTAACTTGTGAAGCTGAAACTTTACCATGCTCCTGAACACCACAGATCTAGACAGATGATGAGGCCCCATTTCAGGAGATTATATATGTTTTAATCCATCTGCCTTAGGGAGGCAGTGCATTCTAGCAAGTTTAGCAGGCTTTTCAAAGTACTTAGGGAGTCTGAGAGATACATTTAAAAAGCTACTCTCAAAAATTTATCCTCCTGGTAGTGAATGATGTTTTGAGCTCCAAGACATCCATTTGTGGGACCACTTGGGCTTCTCAGAATTGGTATAGGAGGTTGAGAATTTGAGAAACTTTTGACAGTAATCATATAGCTGGAAATCGAAGTCAAAGACTCTTGAAGGAAAGTTTTTTAGTGTGTGTGTGTGTGTGTGTGTGTGTGTGTGTGTGTGTGTGTTAATGAAATCTGGGAGCCTTGCTCTATAAATCTGATTGATATACTCATTTCAATGGGAATCTTGCAGGTAGGAAATCAGATCTATTGTGTATTATCAAATTTAGTGAGCAGACATTTATCTTACCTCCTAATATGAGATCATGACCAAGCTGTAAGTTTTCTTGTCTTGGAATCCAGGGGATAAATAAATGAAACAGATAAATGGGGAAACTGCGGGCAGAGCTAGTGTTAGAATTCTGTTTCTCAAGCAGATATTATGTTCCCAGTTCTCTGACTGGATAGACTGTAGACAATGTTATATCATCTCTCCATGTGCCCTGTGGTGGAAAGTTCCCATGGCTCAGGAGGATGTTGCCATCAGATATTTCCACCTGCATGTATGTTTTATGTAGGAGGAATTATTGTAAAGTAGTTAAGGGTATAGCTTTTAGTGTTCAGATATGTAGATTCAAATTCCAGCACTGTCTCTTTATAGTTTCATGACCTTGGGTAAGCTACTTTTTTACTTTATCTCTAAATTAAGTAAAAAACAAACAAACAAACAAAAAAACTTACATATATTGTAGTTGTATTTGTAAAGATTGGATGAGATAATTTAAAAATTGCTTGGAACTCTGCATAGCTCAATAACTGTGAGCTATTATTTTTATGTAGCTGAGCTTGATCAACCAAGACATCTAGGGAGCTTCAGCAGTGTCATATGTGTGATGTGAAGTAACACTGCTATGCTGCAGATGAAAGCATGTCCATGATTCTGCTTCTCCTGAATAAAAGCCTATTCATTCAAGATACTCTGTAGCTCCCTAAACTCTTCTCATTCAGGTATGAATTCACTCCTGTCCATGATGCCACATACTTTTCTTCTAGAATACCACATTACTTAGCTATACGGAATGAGTAGTTGGTGGCTTTATGTATGATGCTCAGGTGGTAGTCAGAAATTTCTGGAAACATGAGATAAAGACCTTAATGCCTGGCATTGTCAATAGCCCTACTGTAATAAGTCAGGCTGCTGTAAAAAATCCCAATAGTAGGTGGCTCAACACAATAAAACTTTTTTTCATGGTAAAATTGGATGCGGGCAGGATGAAAATCCCTCAAATAGTGACTCAGGGATATTACTGAGAAAAAATTATTCTACAGTAATATTACAATATGCTACCCTTTTTATCCATAAATTTTAACACCCAGGATATTTCACGTCTACCTAATAGATGAAATTTGGACTGAGGTTAATGTGGGACCGTATATAAAGATCTTTTAATTAATTATTGGCAAGATATGGGGAATATTAAATCTACACTGTTTTTTTTTCTTTCATTCAAGCTAAATATTGACTCCATACAAACTAAAAATCTCTTCTTCTTGTTCATCTAGCCTTTAATGCTAGCATTGACCTATAGAAAATATTTGAGAACTATGAGAAGGATGAACTGGTAAAGTAGAATTGTTTCACAACTGAAGTTATGGGCAAAAATCAAACGCTGAACTGAATAATCAAATGAATGTATTTTCTTTACAAATGACTTACATATAAGTCTTCTATTTCATTGGATAACTTGCCATTTTGCTTTTGCTTCACTTGGCAATTTTCAATGTCTTTGATGACAAGTTTAGCATTTGCCCTGGTCAGTATAACATTCTACTTTTAACCTGCATTGAAGTATAATATATAATTTTCTAGTCTCTTTATTAAATATGCATGTATGGTCCATGTTGTAGTGCTCCAGACTACTTATTGGTTAATGATATTTATTTAAAATATTAATTCTAGCACCAACTCTTCAGTTGCATTTTTTTGTCAATTTTTATGGCAACTTTATAAATTTAATCTATCAAATAAGTTGACTGAATTGCTTCTCCATGTGAATATTAACTGCCTTCTGACTAGTAACATGTTATTATCTGAGCTGGCATAAAGAGGAAGTAGACTTTGGTAAGGCTTTCAAGGATGGGTAAGATTTGTTTATGTAGAGAGGAAAAGGGTTATTTCAGGAGTAAGGTGAAAACGACCAATGGTGTCTTTTTGGGATTTCTCAGAAGATAAGTTACTAGGCTGCAATCTTCTTGAAAAGTTATAGAGGGAGTTGAGGCTGAAAAGCTAGATTAAAGCTAGGCTAAGGAGAGCTTTTGAACATCAAGTTAAGGATTTTCAGCTGTGTTTGTAGGTATTTCAGGAGGATTTTTTTTTAAATCAATGTGCAAGATGGAATGGAGAAGATTGGAGGCAAGAAAACAAATTGGGAAGTTGTTTTAACTTAAGCTAAATGATGATATACCCATACATGAGTAGAGGCAGACAAAATTGAGCAAAAATTATAAATTTAAGAGATATTTAAAGGAAAAACTGACACAGCCAATGCCAGTTTATACTATATATATGTAAAATATATTATATTTGTAGAGTTTAAAATTACAAAGCATTTTTACATGTAAGAGAAGCCAAAAAGGGATTTTGAGTTTTAATCCTGAGTAAACAGAACAGTGATGGAGTCAATAATAAAAAGAATGACTCTATCTATCCATCCATCCATCCATCCATCCATCCATCCATCCATCCATCCATCCATCCATCTATGTATCTGCCACAGCAGAAGCTTGTTTCTGTTAAGGGCTAGATTTTAGATAATTTGAATTTGAGGAAGATTGTAAGATAATCAAGCTGAGCAATTAAGCCTACATTAGAGACATGTGGGACTACAGGAAAGAGTAGCCAGAGCTAGAATTATAACTTTTTGAATAACATGTAATAAGGTGGGAATTTATTATAGTCATTTCTGCCTCAACCAGAGAGTATAAAAGTAATTTTGGTAGAGCCTTAGTTTCTATGATTTCCACATATTTATAGCTATCAGTATGCTATAGCTCACTTGATTATTTTCATTTAAGAAAATTTAGATGGTAGAAAAAATGATCTACTCCTAATGAGGTGACATATGTAGTCAACCTATAGAAGCACATATTTCTAAGCTCCCAAGATAACCACTACACTGCCAAACCTTAAAACTAAGATGAAATCACATTTATTTAAAGTATACAAAACATTGTAAAGTTTATCCTGAGCAACCTTTTGATTTTTCAGAATATGATGATAAATTTAAATAGTGAGCCAGTGAGCTTTCTGGTTCTTTTTTGTTAGTATTCTAATTATCTCATGCCTGCCTGTTACCAATTTCTCAGAATTTTTAGTGCAGCGAAAGCATTGCTTTGATGAAAATCCACCAGTTTACCATTTCTCTTTCTAGTATCAGGTCAAGTTTAAATTACAAATGATTCTTTAGCATTTACATAATATATCAGGTGTTTCAGTCATGTTGATGCATATCTCACAAGTAGTTATCTAGCTATGACATTCATATTATTCCTCTTGCTCTAGTTAATACAGAGACATAGAATATATGTGTATATTTATTAATGCAAAATACAGAGACAATTTGAAAAATTGCAATGAAGCCCAAGAATCCCTTCACTTACTTTGAGAATTTATGACTCTCTCCAAAACGTCCAGTGTTGATTCTTTGCACATAATTGTTTATGTTATCTAAAGTAAGGTGAACAAATAATTTCCTTTTTCATATGCTAAAACAAAGGAACAGTTTTATACAAAGACATCCTACAGTACCCAGCTGAGTCTTTTCTTTTATTTGTTCCAATTTATATCTAATACTTAATGCATCAGTACTGTCTTTCTCCTCTCAGAAGCCTCTTTTAATTACATTCACCATTTCAGAGATTCATTATCCTTGTTCTCTTGTCTCTCCTGATCTGATGCTTTATTGCATATTCCTATAATAGTTTTCTTCAAGCACCACTTCTAATTCCTGCCTATTAATGACTGTTTCAATTTCACATTTCAAAATCTGCCTTTCCTCATCAATTCTATGAGTTTCTAGTTACCTTCCATTGCTAATTTGAAGTTGATGACTCTGTATGTTCCCCTTTATATTTGCCTTCTCATCATGGATCAACAATCATAAATGATTGATAGGGAAGACACACTGGGCACTCAGGGCAATCCACACAAAGAGAAGTTTGGACTTCAGAGTCAATATATAGCAGGGCTTTTTAACCTTTGAAATATTGATATTTTGGACTGGCTATTTTTGTGTGTGTGTGTGTTTTGGGGGGAGCTGTCGTGTACAATGGAGAATGTTTAGCAGCATTTCTGGCCTCTAACTACTAATTGCCAGTAGCAGCCACCCCTCCTCCCAAGTTATAACAACCAAAAATGTCTCCAGACAGCACCAATGTACCCTGAGGGCCAACATCACTCACAGTTGGGAACCATGGTTCTATAAGATCTCCTGTGAGGTCCATTTCCTTTGAATCTAGGACATATTTTGAGTTCACAACTACATTTTTAAGTCCTTAAATATTTAGTGTTGCCATTAGCACATTATCCTTCTACTAGATGTAGCTGATGATGGCTTTTCAATACACTTTCATCTCTAGTTCCTTAAGTAACTATTGTTTTATTTGAGCCTTTATCCTGAGATTCAGTGCAAAGCAAGGATTAGTTTATATGTGAAGTTTAGGAAACTCTAGGATATCAAAGATGCCTGAAACTCAATATGGTTCGATATGCTGCTGTAGTATGGGAACAATATTAGAAGAAGAATTTGCAACTTTGTATAGTGACATAAAAAGCCAAGTTTGAACTTTGACAAAAGGGACTGACTGTTTAGCAGCAATCTCAGGATGGCTTACCTTAAGAACTATCAATGTTTACCCTGAACCAAAGTGAGATCAAGATGTCTGTATCAGAATTGCCATTATTCTGGTGAGGGTATAAATTTATATCACATTTCTGGAAAGAAACTAAGTTGATATACATTGAGTGATTCTAATATTGATATCTTCTTCACAAATAATTATATTTTTAATCATCTATATATAACTAGTTATTCATACCTCTGGATTAGACCTTACTTTTGAGTTATGGTCACATACATTCAATTGCATACTTTATATCTCCACTTAAGTATTTCAGTGAATCTGAACTTAGCAATTGTAAAATGGAATTTTAAATTTGCAGTACTCTCCCACCATCTGCCTTTCTCCCTACCTCTTTAAGTTCCTCTTAAACCGCTCCCCACTTGTTCACTGTGGTAATTTAAAGAATGCAAAATGTTTTTGACACTCTTCTCACTGAAGGAGAAATCTATATCCAGTTTCTTTGAATTTGGGTGTGCCTGTGATTTCTTCAGTCAATAAAGTATAGCAGCAATAATACTATGTGGCCTGTAAGGATAGAATAGAATAAGCTATGAAGCTTGGAATGTTTGCTCTCTGAAGGCTTTCTCAGGACTTTCCCTCTCAGAAGTAATTTGCATACTTTGGAAAACTCAGGGCACATGGAGGGACCACATATTGGTGCTTTGGTTGACAGTTCTAGCTAAATACAGCCTTCAAATTATTCAATCCAGTCATCAGATTATAAGTAAAGAAGGCTCCAGACAATTCCAGCTCCCAGTCAATTGAATCACTCCAAACTCATTTGTTTTTTTTTCCAGCTAAGGGCCCCGATAAATCATCACTGCTGTGCCCAGTTTGAATCCCTTACCCATAGAATCCACGAGGATAATAAAATGATTGTCCTTTTATGCCACTAAATTTGGCTTGGTTTGTTATTCAACATTAGTAGCTACAGCACTTAATTAACATTATTTTAGTTCCTAAAGGGCCCTGTGTTTTCTCTTACATTGGAGCCTAGAGTAGATGTGGTTGTCTGGGCATCTGTTTTTCAGCTGCTATGAATGTAGGCTCCCAGTGCCTCCTTCCTTTGGAAAACCAACTTTGGCTAATAGGAGCTGTCTTGCTGGGGGATTATGTCTCTCCCACCACTGCAATGCAAACCTCAGCCAATGAATGAGTAATATGCTGTTATATAGGTATAAATGGTCAGCTCCTTACCTCTTGGCTGAGAGAGCTCTGCAGTATGGTTTATACTCCAGAGCACTTCCCCTATACATCAGGCCAAGGCTAGACTTTACCTGAGAACACATTTTCCCTCAGCTTTGCCCCTTCTCTATTCTGTTTCCCTCCTTCTTTTAGAGGTTTTCCCTAAAGAGCATTCCCTCAGTAAATTATGTGCTTCAAAATACCTGTCTCAGTCTCTGCTTCTTGGGAATCTAACCTAAGATGGAGCCTCTGTACATGCACTCTCTCAGTTGAAATGCCCTGTCCCAGGATCACACTTGGCTGGCTCTTTCCAGTGCTTTGCATTTCAGCATAATTGCCACATCCCCAAATAGGAAGAATTCTCTATTCGAGATGGTTTCTCTACTCTCCACTCCTTTGATTTTTTTATCGTAGCACTCTATTGATTTCTTCATATAATTTCTCTCAATACAAACACTTATTTTTCTTAATTTAATACTAATTTAGTGTCTATACCTCTTTCCCTTACACTGAATATGACTATGGCTTATTTCATTCACTATTGCATTCCTAGTGCTTATACTACAATACCTGATATATAGTAGAATTTTTTTTTTTTTTTAGATTTTTAAAATTAAGTTTACTGGGGTAACATTGGTTAATACAATCATATAACTTTCAGGTATACATTATAATTTGACATCTGTATATTCTATTGTGTGTTCAGCACCCAAAGTCCAGTTTCCTTCAGCTACCATACATTTGATCCCCTTCCCCACTTCACTCTTCCTCTACTCCCCCATATTTGATCCCCTTTATCCCGTCTACTTCCCTTCTCCTCCCCCACCCCACTAGTAACCACTACTCTATAGTCTTCTGGTAACCACTAGTCTATAGTCCATGTCCATGAGTCTCTGTTTGTTTGTCCTGCTCATTTGTTGCTTTTAGGTTTATCTCCCACATATAAGAGATATGTGATTTTCGACCTTTTCTGTCTGCCTTATTTCGCTTAGCATGATTATCTCGAGGCCCATCCATGTTGTCGCAAATGGTAATATTTCATCTCTTCTTATGGCTGAGTGATATTCCATTGTATATATGTACTACAGCTTCTTTAGCCAATCATTTATTGTAGGGCACTTCAGTCGCTTCCATGTCCTGGCCACTGTGAATAATGCTGCTATGAACATTGGTATGCAAATATCTTTTTGGATATGGGTTTTCAAGTCTTTGAGGTAAATACCCAGTAGTGGGATTATAGCAGATTCTTCATAAAGATACGTTGAACACATAAATGACTAGAAAGAGAAATTTTCTAAGGAAATAATCAAAGATGCATATAAAGATAAATTTTAAGAAATGCGTGAATAATATTTAAATGATAAAAGCTCAAGTTCCCTCACAACATTGTTATTGAAAAATCTATATTAATTAACCATTAAGAATAATACTTAAAAAATTTTTTTGATTCTTTAATTCAAATGACATTAAAAATACCCATGATAAAACATTCATTAAGTAAATAAAGATAGCAAACTATAAATAATATAGGATTTCAGTTAAGCAAGCACACATTTGTATGTACACACAAATACACACCCAGACTGGAAGGAATATACTAAAATTAGCAATGGATATGAATGGATGATATTATTATTAATTTTTATTTTCTTCTTTGAAACCTTTTTGACCCTTTAAAAATTTTTCAAATTATCTACAATGAACATGAATCCCTTTTCTAAATAGAAACATCTACCAATTAAAACTTTTCATGACACAGAGTATCTCAAGGCACCTGGTAATTGGGGGCAACTGGGAATGTAACACGGATGGTAGCAGCTCATATTCTCTTCCTTAATGTAGTTTTTAAGGATTTTAGATATGATTCATTGAGAGTCTTACCTGACACTAGAAAGATACTAAAGGATTATGCCAAGATTTTCCTTTTAGAGGTTATTCTGGAAAAATTAACACTAAGTTATCCAGCCAGTGAGAAGTCCAGGAATTATTTGAGGAGGTAAGGAACACTGGGAACTCACAAAGGAGACTTCCAGGTGTAGCTATGGGGAATGTGAATAGGTAACACAGATAAAGATGAAGGAGTCATTCTTAAGAGGAACAGATGCCTGCTCTAATAGGAACTTCCAAGAAAAGCTACTGATACTAAGAAATATAAAAAATCATAACTTTTCACAGAAACTGCCATTAGGCATGGTTGGTTGAATGTTAGGCTAAGACAGGATATTAGCACTCAGAATTCTCTGGCCTTGGCCATCACTTAGTCATCCTTGGCATCTTGAGGAGAACAGAGAGACCTGTCCTTTAGGATTTTACACCAGTCGTGCTATTTTTTTTCTGCCATTTAACCTAGTAAGGTTTCAGACACTAGAATTTTAGGAAGAAAGAGCTGATGGTTTAACCATCTATGATGACCTTCCTTGGTAACCTAACCCACATTTTTCAAAGGCTGCAAGCTCTGAAGGAGGTTTGGCACTGTTGTGTGTTCCTACTGCACGTACACTTTTGCTGCTTGCCTAGGCTGTGTAAATATATTATCAAAGTCCATTGTAACTTCTTCAAATCTGAAACTTGGAATTATGCCAAAACAGCAGAATATCTATTTGGGGACCAACACATCTATCGCAGTCAGCGACAGTGTCATATTGATTTCTTATGTACACAAAACCAGTAAACCTTTCATGCATGCACATTATAAACATACAATACGTTTTCATTTTTTTTTTTTTTCTGGTCAAGCATTTGTTCCTGAAAAACTGTTTTTAGATTAAAGTTAAATTTATTTTTAAACTATTTTTCAGCTTTTATCATTGTTTGTGCGGTGTCTTGTCTTTGCCTTTCATGCATATTTCCATGCTCTGAGAGTTTATTATTTTTCTAGGAATCCTTTTCCTTGTTGGTTTTTATGAAGATACACTGTTTGTGTTAAGATGATTAAACATGTACTGAGGACTGCCTGAGATTTAGTTTCTATAAAAGCCTTTCCTCTTGTCTCTGACACCTATTTACATTATTCCCTTATAAATCCCATCTGTACTCCATGCCAGTACTTTTGGTTTTCAGACTTCCTGTGGTCTTATGATAGTTTCCATTTACTTCTTAAGAATCCCCAGAGACCACTGCATTTAGACCCGTTAAAGTTTTCTGTTTTGTTTTGTTTTAAGATGTCCCGGCTTGTTTGCAGATTCACATTAGAAATAGGCTGACATTGAGAATTAGGTCTTAGGGAACATAATGATAGTGTTGCTCCTTGATTTATCCCTGGTTCAGGCATAAGTCTGTATAATATTTCCCTGGAAAACAAAAGGATTATCTATTTGGTTTTTATTTTTTTTTAAAAAGCAATTAAACTTTTAATCATCTATGTTTTCTTAAGTTTTAATGTTGATCATCAAGTAAACACATTAGAATATTTTACAAGTAATAAGTAATATATAATCATGTGACTATTAAGAAAATTCATATGAAAATACACAGAACATAATCTATATATTAAGTTCATGTATATGAGAATAGTCACAAGTAATATTAGACAGCTAATAATTTAATCTCTCAGCAGTAAGTCACGTAATTTTCTGGATCTTTATTTTTTCCTAAAGAGATTTTTCAGTGTGACATTGATATCTGTCCTACTCTTTTCAAGAATAAAATTATCTTTCATCATAATTAGTTTATTAGTATGCTTTCTAATCTTTTTCTGATTTTTTTTTTCTAATTCGTCATGATGTTACATACAAATTTGTCCTTGGCCTGGAGTTGAACGGGCTAGAGACTAGAACCTAACTTAGTCAACAGAGATTCATTATACTGAAATAACAGTCTGCTCTGAGCTGTCACACTTCATAAAAATTATTCTTTCCAAAGAATTGAGAATGGAAACTCTATTTCAATACGTTTACTGAGCTTCCAGATAAACAAGACTAGGTGATGTTAGGAATATAAGGATAACTAGGACTCAGTTCTTTCTCTCAAGTATTGTTGAGGACAGATCCTTGTAAGCAAAGTTCAGTGGGAGTAGGTCAAGAGAAGGGACAACAATATCATCCTTCTGGGCATATTTATGAAGTAGTGAATAGTCTAGTTTGGCTGGAGTATGAGGATAAAGAAAAAGAAGTTTGGCCTCAAATGAAAGAGAGCATACACTTTCAAACCAAGGAATATGGTTTTTATTTTGTAGTTTGGTGGATCCCGTTGCAAGTTTGTGGGAAAGGGATGAGCCACAGAACGTAAATTTCTCAGCGGTATGTAGGCTACACTAGAATGAGGAATGATTAGAAGAACATAACCCTGGCAAGAGATTATTGTATCAACCATGGAAGAGGAGATTGAGATATAAGACTTTGGCAATAGCAATGCAGAGAAGAGAATGGATTAAAGAGACTTTATAAAGGAAGAATTAACAGGAACCAACAATTGTTTAAATGAAAGGGTGTTGTCATTGTCCCTAGAAGCAGGACCTTTAAAAACTATACCACATTTAAGTCTTTAAAGGTGTACCTTGAGCACTGCTGGCCCTTCATATCCATGTACACTATTTTCCTCCCTTGCTTGTCTGATTAATTGCTCACTATTGTATTCTTAGCTTTCTAATCCCTAACAGTCTTATCCCCAAGTAGCCATGTTGAACACTACATTTTAATTACTTATCAGACTTACTGATATTAGCTTTGAATTTGTTTCTCTGTGATACAGCTTTATGTCTCAATTCTACTAAACATATGGTAAAGGCATGGATTAAAATTTTTAAAATATGAGCAAAGAAACACGTGTTAGAGTAAAATAATGAGTTCATTGTTAGATATTTAGAATGTCCATATGACAAACATATGGTGGAAAATATTTGTGAAGGTGGTAATAAGAGTTATCCAATCCAAAGAATGATCTTATCTTGTGATTTGCAGTCTAAATCTAGATTTTCATAAACTATAAATTATCTGTTGAATCAAACATATATAATCTGTAAAATGATGACAAGAAGCAACCTATAATTTGTTCTGTTTGTGATTATTTTGTGCAAATACGTATGGTCAGTATAATTTTTCCTTGTCATACAGGAATTTATCATATTCTCAAAGTATTGTAATGTTGTACATTCATTCATATTTTATCATCAGTGATCTGTATTCTTTTAAAGCACATTCAGTGGTAAGATTTCCACATAATTTCTACACATACAATTACTTAATTTGAGTTTAAATTTCACATGTTTATTTTTAATACTGAGAACAGACATTTTGGTATAACTAAGGGAGAAAATTAATATGAATTCATTTTTTACTGCTTAACATCTGAATTTTTTTTACTATCTTACAATATCTTCATTATTTGGCTTCATGACTTCATTATAATTAATTGATTTTTGGCTCATATTTATATAAAAAGTAGTGATAATTAATATACAAGAGAGGAGGCTGTTACCTTCTCAACCCTAATTCCTTAAGTGTTGTTAAAAATAAAGTCTAGTAGGAGATAGCAGTATTTATAATAAAAACTCTGACTCATAATTTGATGAGGGTACATTTAGCTATGTAATTTCTTTTGCATCTTGACAGGGTCTCTGATGCCTATACCCCATCAAAAAATTATGTGATTGTTTTGCAGTTCAAAGAGTCTCAGTAGGATATTGACCTCATTTATAAGTTGGAATATTAGAATTACCATACTTAAGGATTTATCCTCCAGTGGTTTGAATTGTGAGTGTGTGCTTTCCTTCTCTTTGAAGATAGCACTACTCTAATAGTAGTATTGATATTTGTATGCGGCTTCTTCACCTATCTAAATCTATTGTGTGTATGCAGATACACAATGAGTAAACAATTCAGTGTTCATATCAGGCCGCAAATCAAGAATCACAGACTATATTATTACTTCATTATTTTAGTAGAGGATCTTAAATTTTAAAACATATCACAAAAGGATAGATAATAAATGAATTTTTGGAGGGCATTTTTCTCTGTTTACCAGTGTGATTTAATTCTAATCGGAATGTTAGGAAGAGCGACAAAAATGATTCAAGGAGAAAACCCATAATTCACTTAATGTTAGATAACAATATCAAAATATGTTATTAAAACATTTGTGATAAACTCACTCTAATATATAATATCTAGTTTGTCAAATGCTTATGTGAGTAGAGTGCAGCAGATAACATATTTATTCCAACCTGATGAAGGAAAATTACAGAAGTAACCAACTAGTGTTACCATAGATAATATGTTTTTTTTTTTAAGAGCCCAAGGTAGAAAGTTGTTTTATAAACTATTCAGCTAAGATGACAAGGTTAAAATCAAGGTGAAATTTTGTCCTAGACTAAGTGTTTTGGTGCTCTGGACCACTGGTTTAGAGAAAACTTGAGGCAGAATAAGTTGGCAATTCAGAGAAGTCTTTAAGAGCATTCTCTTTGGATGACAGCATGTGTGCTATGGTAAGGATTTGTTTTATCATAAGATCCATGAATCGATATGATTGAATCTATTCTGTATTCTTCTTAGTCCATAGAGAGCTAGAGCAACATCTTATTTTCTATTAGATATTGTTTGATGAGTCAAATATGAGATACCGGGCTTCAATTCTGACTAGAACGCGAAAGAGGTTCTCTGTCTTCAGGTAATATTGCAGGCAGATTTTTAAATAATTTATTATTTATGTTGATTAATGTGAAAATTCACATGGTAATATGTGACATAACTTCATTTATCTATTCATTCACTTATTTATCCAAATCTATTATTTGTCAGGCTCTGTTCCAAGCAAAGGGCATTTAACAGTGAACAAAACAGATAAATATCTACCCTCTGAGTTCTTACATATAAGTGGAGAGGACAGTCAACAAGATGAATAGTTGAATTAGGTAAGAAGGTATATAATGAAAACTGCTAAGAAGAAAAAAAATATGGGAGGAAAGCCAGGTAGAAGGTGTTCATGATGGAGTACTGCAATGTAAACTGGAGAAAGAATAAATGCTAATCAGACCGAAAAGGAGAAGAATCAATGGGTAATTGTATCTTTAGTTATTAACAAGAATTCTAAGTTTGTAAACCTACTCCTAATCTTAGGCATAAAGAAAATTATACAAATTACTTTGAAAAAATTTTAAAACTTGTAGAAAAGACTCCAAGTCATCATATTTCACTAGTGTATCCAATTTACCCAAATATATTTCTATAAAGTTCCTGATATGATTTATTAAAAAAAGAATAAAATCCATTAAAGATATACTTAATAGGAGTTTTGTTTTGGCTATGAAGGAGAAAATGGTATTATACTAACTCTCCAAATGAACAAAATATATCAAATAACTTTTTGTAGATGTTGGACAAGAGGTAAAGAATGACTGTGATCCCTGAAAGAAGAGAAACAATAAAATGATATATGCCCTTCCCCCAACTTTCTGACAGGAGACACTTTCTAGACTGCAACCCAAGGAAGTAGAGACCAAACAAGGAAAGATGGGCTATTTGAGCAGAGCAGAAAGAGATCACCATTCACAGCTATTGATATAGCTTTAATTTAGATACCAACAAGAAAGGAAACTGTTCAGAGAAGGAGCTCTAGAAAGCTGCATGAGAGTCTCCATGGGTATGTAGTCAAACACTGACACATGCAAAGAGTGAAAATACAGAAAGTCAGCCAAAGAACGCTATTAGGAAAAGGACCATCATCAAGGAACTGTGAGCTGACAACTAACAGAGGTTGTAGAGAACTGGGATATGATTGAGTTCTGAATAGCCAAAGTGAAGAGGCCTTGTTGAAAACAGAACATATAGAATTCAATAAAGATCTTGAAAGAGCCAAAAAAGAAAGTTGGGCTTATCTAACCTTGGAATAAGCACTAGCTTGGCTTTCTCTAATGCAGGTCAATGACAAGCCTCAAGATAATCTCATCTACAAGTAAATTAACTGTCTACCTAAATGATATTCAACACTTTATTATGAAAGAAAACAAAATACAATTACTCAAATATGAATCAACACAGTCCATATATAACCACAACTTGTTATACATATGAAGGAGTAGGAAAATATAATGCCTAACTTGGAGAAAAAGCAAACATTAATGATAATTGTAAGATATACCTATAGCAGTGCTTAAAGGAAATACATGCATATATTAGAACAGGAAACAGGTTTAAAATCACTGGTAAAGTTGTTACCTTAAGAAGCTAGAAAGAGAAGAGAAGATTGAACTGAATGGCAAAAGATAGACCATGCAAATGATAATATAATAAAACATGAATAAATTATGTAACAAACAATAACAAAATAAAGTAAAAACAAAACAAAGTCCATCTATTGAATATATTATTATATAGCAACCCCATTTAAGAGTAGTAAAGGAATAAAAATAGGAATTACTAATATTAGAAAAATTGGACATCAATACATGCATTAAAGGTATAATAAATTCATATTATTAACATTTTTCCAATAAATTTAACAACCTAGATGAATTGGACAATTTTTTAAATACATAAATTATCAAACTGATATAAAAAGTATAAGATCTGCATAATCATACATATGTTGAAAAAATTGAATATGTATTCAAAATCTTGCTCAAAATAAACTCCAAACCCATGTGAATTTTTCAGTGAATTCTATCATATCAAAAAGAAATAATACCAATCTTACTCAAAGTTTTTTTTTTTTTAATGTAGAAAATACGTCAGAAATAACTTCATGAAGCTATTATGACTCTGATTTCCAAACCAGAAAAGTACTACGTGGAAGGGAAACTGACCAATATTCCTCATGAAGACAGATACAAAATCCCCTAACAAAATATTATCAAGTTAAATCTAGTAATATCCAAATGTACAATATATAATAAATAAGATGTTTATCATAGAATGCAAGGTTGCTTTAACCTTCATAAATCAATTAATAAAATTTACTACACTTAGAGAATATAAAAAAAAACATAACAGCCTCAGTGAGGAGAAAACATTTGATAAAATTTAATGCTCATATATAATTTTTAAAAATCATAAAAACACAAATATAGAGGATGATGTGGTGATGACCAGAAGAGAAGGAGGTTGGGGACTGGGAGAAAGGGGTGAAGGGTTAAAGAATTGCAAATTAGTAGTTCATGGATGATCACGGGGATGGGGAGCATGGCATAGGAAATGTAGTTTAGCATAATGTAATGGCTAGGTGGTGAGCCAGAGGAGAGAAGGAGCAATTAGGCGGATTGTTTTATAAATTATATAAATGTCTAACCAATGTACTGTATACTTGAAACTAATAATAATATCGAATTTTTAAAAAATCATAAAAACTAGGATAAAATGGAATTTTCTCAATTTGCTTTAAGGCAACTATTAAAAAAATACAGCTAACATTTTACTTAATAGTGAAATATTAAATGTTTTACCAATGAGATCAGAAATAATAAATAGCTGTCAATTGCTACACCTTCTATTCAGTATTGTAATGAGATATGGATAGGACACAGTAGGTAAATAGATGGAAATGGAAGAATTAAAACTTTATTTCTTGAAGATAATATGATTACATACATAGATAATTCTAAAGAATCTATCAAATAACTACTAAATCTAGTAATTAAATTTAGCAAGTTTACAGAATCCGGTCAATATACAAAACATCAGGAACATTTATATATCAATAAAAAATTGGAAAAACAAAATATTATTTATAATAGCATCAACAATTATAAAATTCTTGAGTATAGATTCACAGATTGGAAAATTCAACATTATTAATATATAAATTTTTCTCTGCAAGTTCGTCTATTGATTCTATGCAATTCCAGTCAAAAGTTCTGAAAGCTTTTTTTTTGTTTCCCTTTGGATATAGTATTAGAGGCCTTACAAAAGACACTCCTATCTTTTGAAAAATTCTAAAGTTTAAGAGATTAGTTTCCAGGAGCTAAGGACAAAAGCCAGGTCTCTCTTTGGGTGAGGCCAAATTCCCTACTGCATAGGCAGAAGACAAGAATGGTTAAGAAACCATCCATCTCAACATATGAACAAACAAACAAACAAACAAACAGCTGGAAGCAGAAGCCTACCAGAAGCCTGACAGTGATGACAGACATTTCTTCCTCCATCCTCCCTCCTCTCTCTGTCTCTCTGTCTCTGTCTCTCTCTCTCGTTTTATGTGCGTGTGTATGTGTGTGTGTGTGTGCACGCATGTGTACGCAATTACCTTGCTAAGTTCTAGAATTATGGCCTCACAACATAATTATGATTTAATAATAAATGATGATGACAATTTCACACAGAATAACAGAAAAGTAATTTCCTAATGCTTTTTTTTTTTAAAGAAATAGATTTCATTTTTTGCAGCAGTTTTAGGTTCATGGTAAAATTGAGCAAAAAGTATAGAGTTCCCAAAGTTCATAGTTTACATTAGGGATTCACTCTTATTGTTGTATATTCTATGGATTTTGAGAGATAAATAATAACATGTATCCAACACTATAGTATGGTACACAATAGTTTCACTGCCCTAAAAATCTTCTGTGCTATGCCAACAACAACAACAACAACAAAAGTCTACCTTAGGCTAAAATTTATATGAAAGTACAAAGGTCTTTGAATAGTAAAAACAATCATGAAGAAGAAAAGTAAAGAACTTGGACTACTTTATTTCAATATTTACTATAAAACGACTGAAATCAAGATAGTGTGGTATTTGCATAAATATAGCAATAGAGCAAAATAGAGTTCAGAAAAAGACTGATAATCACAAGATTAATTGATTAAAAACAAGGCAACAAAACTTTTTAATGGAAAAGGCTATTTTCAATACCTGGAGATGGATCGACTGCTTTTCCACATGAAAAAATGAATCTAAAACCATACACAAAAGTTATTTGATACAGATCATAAACTTGATAATATGAAACTTCTAGAAGAAAAAAAATGGGAGAATATCATCACAACTTTGGAGGAGGCAAAGCATCTCCAGAAAGCTCTAACCAGAAAAAAAATTCATAAAATGGACTTCATCAAAATGAAAACTTTTACCTAATAAAAACACTCTGAAAAAAAAAGATTATACACATTACAGACTGTGAGAAAATATAGGCAAAATATATATTTGACATAATATTCAAATGAGTTCTAGAACTCAATAATATCAAGATAATCCATTTATTAAAGGTGGAAAGATTGAAAGACTTGAGAATGCACTTCAAAAAGAAGAATGTATGAATGATCAACGGGGATAATTAAATGTGCTTGACATCACTAGTCTTCATGCAAATACATATATTCCATCACATATATTGTAGATGATTAATAAGAAAACTGATCACTCCAAATGTTGGTAAGGTAGTAAGCAACTGAATTGATCATATCTCAATATGATAAAGTTATATCAAAGGGATAGTGTAAAATGGTACAACTTCTTTGAAACATGGTCTGTATAGCAGTTTTTCATAGTTACCCATGACCTTCTTCTCTGTATTTACATATAGACACACATACACAAATACACATGTACAAAAAAGACATTTTGAAGTATGATCATAACTATTTTATTTAAAATAACTAAAACCTGGAAACAACGCAATGTCAACCAAAAAGAGAATAAAATTTTAAAAATATATAGTTTATCCATAAAATGAAACACTACTCAGCATTAAAAAGGAAAGAATTGCTGGTATAGCCAATACCATGGGCAAACCTCAAACCATAAATTAGTGATTGTCAACTTAAGATAATTCTTCTTGGCCCACACTAAGGACACTGGCAATATTTGTAGACAAATTTGGTTGTCACAGTGGGGGAGGGGGTTGGTATATGCTTCTGGCATCTAGTAGATAGATGCCAAGGATGTTGCTAAACATCCTACATTGCACAAGACAGCCCCCATAGCAAGTATCTGTCCCAAAATATCAATAGTGCTGCTTGTTGAGAAAGCCTGTGTTATTCTGAGCAAAAGGCAGACCGAAAAGTACTTACTTTGTTATTCTACTTCAGTTATAGACCTGGAGAAACATCTATGGTGAAAAAAAAAAAATCAGAACAAAGTTTGCTTCTTTAAAGGATAGGGCAGGGATTGATTGGGAAGGAAATGATAGATGCTTCTGGGATGAAAGAAGTGTTCCGTATTATCAAATATATACAAATCTGAACTTAGGTCAGCAGAGACTTCATTTGAAAAGAATCCTGCAATAAAGGGATAGGAACTATATCAAGAGAGAGAACACTAGGAACATAAGAAATCCAAGTGTATCAATGGTTATTCAGAAAAGGGTCTTTCTTGTATAGGGAGGGGTAAACAAGACTCAGCTAGAAAGAACCAAGTGGGGAAAGTGGATGAAAGAGAGTGGTATAATTGGACAACAAATCAGAGAATGTTTTATCCTGAAGTCAGCCTATTCTCAGAGGGAACCATTAAGAAGGGGCTATGTGCTGGTTCAGAGTGAGGGTGGGTCAGATTTCTGGGGACTGGGGAAGGAGAGAGTCTTGACCAAATTTCGGTTAAGAAATATTTAAAATAGTTCCAGTTGATCACTGGGGACAAAACAATTTAGCTAGTCATTTAGGAGGCAAACGACGGAAATTTGGAGGGTCTGTATCTACCCTTGTCATAGAGAAACAAGAAGCATGCTTGAGTCTTATCTAAATCTTATGGGAAGAGTGTTTCTTTGCAGTAAGTCATTTCCTGAATCACAGATTGGTGGAGAGATTTCTTTAATTTTAGCTCTTTCTCAGGATCACAGGGCTTGGGTAAAATTCAGTATTGTCAGTCTCCTCTTTTATTCAAGATAACTGATGTTCACTTATTGCCAAATAATTCAGAGAACCTTGGGAGTGTGGTGAAGCTGGATTTAAGCAAGTTTAAAGACTGTGGGTGTTCCTGAAAAATCAGTTGAATGATCTGTTGAGCATGTTGTTAGACTGGCACTTATTGGATGATCTTAGAAATCGGGCACTTGATAAGAGAACTGTCTAAGAATATAACAAACAGAATAATTATTAAATGCTGAATAAGGAAGTAAAACCAAGGTTTAAGGCCTCCAGGAGGTAATTGAGAGGATGCCAGAGTGTTGGTGCTTATGTATCCTTACAAGGCAGAGTGTGGACATCAGTGATTACTCAATATATTTCTCTGTTTGCATCTATGTTGCAAATGTTTTTAGTGATAGCATAGATGCCAGAGTTTTTTCAGAGATCACATACACAACAGCCATTTCTGACAACTGACAGATGTTTCCCCGAGAAGCCAGAATCATGTCCAATGACCCGAGGTTATGAAGGAATGTTCTTTGGAACTCTTGCAGTTCAAAGGTGATTACGTTGGTAGTTTCAGTGAGATTATCCACAGTTCTTGTTATGTCCTAGAACAAAGATGGAAAAATGTGGCAGTTTTGATGTACTTCCTAAGTGGCTCTCCCCAAGGAGGGTCAGGCAAGAACGTTGCCCATGTGTGGTCCTCAGTAGTGTTAAGTATTCTAGTTTTACTCATAGTCCTTTGGCTTTGCATTTCAGTGACTATTTATAACTGATGAAAAGAGATAGTCCCAGTCTCCTTCAAAAGCTCAAATCTTGCACCTGAGCTTTTATCTATTACACATTATGGGTTTTGTAGATTTCTCAGTTCTCTTAGGACTAGAAAAGCCTAAATCAGAGGTAATAGAATGTTTAGGGTGAGAGAATAGATAGTCTGGTTGAAGATCTGATAAGGCCTACTAAGATTATTTAGATAATAGGATTAGGTCCAATAAGCAGGTATCAGTGAAATTGCTGTAAAAACAAGTTTTCATGAACTGATGATACAGGGATATTTACAATATCAGGGCTCTCTTTAGAAATAAATCCATGCATATACAGTCAACTGACCTTTGATAGTGTGTCAAGGACACACAGTGGGGAAAGAATGGTTTCTTCAATAAATAGTGATGAGAAAACTGTATATCCACATGTAGAAGAATGAAATTGGACCTTTATCTGACACCATACACAAAAGTCAACTCAAAATGGATTAAAGACTTAAGTATAAGACCTGAAACTGTAAAACTACTAAAGGAAAACCTAGGGAAAATCTTTTGATATTGCTCTTGGCAACAATATTTTTGGATTTTTTGGATATGACTTCAGAATGGAAAAATGTTTACAATCACTACATCTCATAAGAGATCATTATCCAAAATAAATAAGAAACTCATGCATATCAATAGCAAAAAAAAAAACATTTAAAAATGGGCAAAAGACCTATATAGACATTTCTCAAAAGAAGAAATACACATGGCCCACAAGTATATGAAAAAGTACTCAATATCATTAATTATCAGGGAAATGCAATCAAAACACAAATGAGATATCCCCTCATAACCATTATAATGGCTATGATTAAAAAAAAACAAAAGACACAAGTTCTGGCAAGGATGTGGAAAAAAGAGAACCCTTATACACTATTGGTGGGATGTAAATTGGTACAGGAATTAAGGAAAAGAGTATGCAGCTTCCTTAAGAAATTAAAAATAGAGCTACAGTATCATCTAGCAATTCCACTTTTGGATATGTATCCAAAGGAAATGAAACCTGGATCTCGAAAAACTATTTGCACTCCCATGTTTACTGCAGTGTTATGCACAATAGACGATATGGTAACAACCCAAATGCTAGTTGACAGGTGACTGGATAAAGAAAATATGATCATATGTGTGTGTATGTATATATATACATATATTTTATATAATATACATACATTATATACAATTATATATAATGAAATATTATTCAAACCTAAAAAAGAAGGAAATACTGCCATTTGAGACAACGTGGATGGACCTGGGGGACATTATGCTAAGTGAAATAAGCCAGACACGGGAAGACAAATGTTGTAAGATTTCATTTATGTGTGGGATCTAAAATAGTCAAACACAGAAGCAGAATGTAGAATGGTGGTTTCTAGGATTGGGGAAAAGGGGAAATGGGGAAATGTTGGTCCAATGTTATAAAGTTTCAGTTATGCAAGATGAATAAGTTCTGGAGAGCTATTGTACAGCTTGATGACTATTATTAATAATTCTGTATTATATACTTGAAATTTTCTAAGAGAGTAGATCTTTAGTGTTCTCACCACACAAAAACAGAAAATGGTTAACTGTGAGATGAGGTACATGTTAATTAGCTTTATTGTGGTGATCATTTCACAATGTATACATACAATTGCTATTTGTCAACTATGTCAGTAAAGCTGAAAAAAAAATATCAGGGCCCTTTTGCAGTTTACGAATGCAATTGCTAACAGAGGATCGTCCAAGAACATTATAAAAGTGGAAGATCATGTTTATAATATTATTTCCAGGGAGGAGAAGGTGAACTTGTGGAAAGTTGGAAAACTCTATTGGGGAAGGAGTGCACAATCAACAATCAGAACTAAAGCTGTGGGTTAGAGCTATAAATTGGGTGAAAGAATGCCATAATTTTAGGAGTTCTAGGAAGGATGGAAGAATTATTAAAAGAGGAATAGCTTGCATAGGTGCGAGAGTGAGAAAACAATACAAGTAGAGATTCATCATGGAAGGCTGTGGTTGCAATGAGAACTAAAAGGATGCCAAGGATGCTGTTGGAGAAGATACAGGAGAAAAATGCAGCAAAGAAAGAATATCAGAATGGTAAGGATAGGAAACAGATAGATACTGAGAAGTCTGGTTCTGACATCTTGGGTAGAATCTGATCACCTTAAGATGTCCTCTGTTTACTTCATGAAGTCTTCTGCTTCTGAGCTCTTGGGAGAGCTTCAGTTTAAGATCTTCAGGTAGAATAGATATTCATTCTATGTAGCTCTTGTATCTTTTTAATTGTGAAACATGGAAGCAGGGTTAGACCTCTTGAAGTTTGGTTGGAGTGTTAGTGATAATGAAGATGATACAGGGACACTACCAGAGAATTTTAAGGTTATTTTTTTGGTGATGTTGTTTCTAGAGAACAAGCCTCCAATTTCTAGGTTGTGGAACAAGTCTCCAATTTCTAGTTTTGAGGAAAACTAGGAAAGCAACTCCCGTCTATCGATGATAAATGTAGGTATAGCTAATAAGTTCCTCACAATATTTAATAACGTCTGAGTTAGCTTGATTGAATTCTTCTAGGGCCAATGTTGAGTATGGGATTATTACAGTCCTGCCAGTAATTATTTCATAGAGGAATAGGAGTTGGGTTCAATAGGAGAGGACCAGAGAGCAATCCGAGCCAAAGTCAAGATCGTGGGCCATGAAAGATTGAGTTCCTTTAAGAGTTTTTCAAACTTTAGTTTTAATAGTCTATGCACTCAATCATTTCAGATGATGGGATGGTAAGAACAGTGTAATTTGGAGGACAAAGAAAGACTTCAGGTTTTTTGGATGACTTCACCAGTTAAACGAGTTCTCTGTTCATTTGAAAGGGTAAGTGAATACCCTCAGAGGAGAAAATTCCTTCTACAGAAGTATAGCAACAGTATTAACAGTGACTCTTTTAATGGGAAAGCTTCTAATCAATGAGAGAACATGCAAATAATGGTAAGGAAATATTTAGAGCCATCAGATTTAGGGAGTTGGATAAAATCTAATTTCCAATGGAGAAAGGGCCCCACTAGAGGTGTCTCTCTTTCTCGCCCTGCCTTTATAACTTTGCCAGGATTGTTTTTTGGCAGATAGGGCAAGAGAGTACCACTTATTCCAGGTAAGTAGTGAAGTTTGTCCACCAATATTGGAGGAATAGTTGATATTTTCCCATGATAGGTAATATTGTGAAGGTCATAGAATAAATTTCAAACAAGGGACTGAAGAGTGATGAAGTGGTTTCTGGTTATCTCAGAGTCTCATCTGAGGGGATAAAATATCCATCTTGTTTCCAATTGGCCTTTTCATTTTCAGAAGCCTTATAATAAGTGTTTTTGATTTCTTTGATTAGAAGATCAGGTGATAAGTGGAATAAATAATATCTTGTCTGATTGCAATGAGATTTGGACAGATTTATAAACTGTTAATTTACATATTGTAAGCTAATGAGTTTCCCCTTGCCTCAGGTCTTTTATTGTCCACACGAGCTTTGACTTTGAGTATATTCACCTCTTGTGGCAATAATAATACCTTTAGAAGGTCGACTGTCTATTTCCTCTTTTTAATTGGTGTTCCAGTTGCAGTCATAAATCCCTTGGCTCTCCATAACATAGCAAAGTCATATACTACTCCAAAATGGTATCTACTGTCTATGTAGACATTAACTCTTGTATCTGTAGGCTCTTACCAGAACCAGAAATTTTATTACCTGAGTTGATTTTGCATTGAGTAGAGGCTCATATTCTGTAAGGTTTGGGAAATCTGTAATGATATATCCTATCTGGAAAACACTTTCTGATGTGTAGAAGTATGAACCATCAGCAAATATAATGAAATATGGATCTACAGGAGGAATTTCAGCAAGACCAGGGTGAGGGAGGGTTAAAGTTTGGGTAGCTGCAGTGCAGTCATATGATTGTTCTTTTATCAAGAGAGGAAGAAGCTTAGTGGAATAAAAATTTTGACAACACTAGATAGGAATATGAGAAGGAATGGAGAGCAATGTTAGAAATAGAAAGCAAAAGAATCTCACAAGAGGTAATGGGAGAGGTTGGAAAAGATTGCATATCTTCAGTCAGAAGAAAGTTTTGAACAACTTTGAGTATATAAATATTCAAAGTATGACCTAGCACATTAATCTTGGCTTGATCACAGATCTAGAGTGAGGCTAAAATATCCAGTATACCTGTAGTTCCCTTTATGTTTCCGTGATGCCTGAAGCATGTCCTTCTCTCTTACATACAAATAGAGAAAAGGGCAAGAAATCTGGGAATTCCAAGATGGAAGCAGAAGAAAGGAAGATTTTTAAGCATTAAAATGCTGTTAAGAGATTGAGACCTATTGTATGGATTTAGACACTATTTATGTAATCATGTAAAGGTGATGCTATAGTAGAGAAATTAGAAATCAACATCTTACAATAGTCAATCAATTTAAACAGAAAGCCTAGAAGTTGTCTGTTTATTTCAAGTAAAGGATAATTGAGGATAGTCTTGGTAAGTTCTGGGAACTGAGTTTTTCCCTCAGAGGAGATCATGTTCTAGATAATGAACCTGAGGACTGCAATGTTGTATTTTGTTTCTCAAGACCTCATGTCTTTTTCAAACCAGAGCTTCTATAGGTATTTAATAACTGTCAGCGAGTTATCAATTCCACTGGAGCTAAGAATGAGGTCATTTACATACTGAATTAGTGATGAATTACATGAGAAAATCAAATCCTTTAAACTTGTGTTTAATGCCCCAGGAAAAATAGGTAGGGGGCTCCATTAAACCCCTGAGCTTAACAGTTCAAGCACATTTTTTATTTTCCAAAGTGAAAGCAAATAGGTCTTGGGAATCAAGGTGGAATGATATACTGAATAAGCTGGAACATTAAGTCAACAAGAGTGAAGGAATGGTATCAGGGAGTATAGAAATAAAAAATACTATTAAATTTGTAACTAAAAGGAATCTAAGTTTTACTGTTTCACTTATGGCCCACAAGTTTTTAATTAATTGATATCTTTTTTTGATTAGGCTTTTTCACAGGGAGAATAAGAGTGTTGTAGAAGTTGGAGTAAGGACCAGGAGTCCTTTGTTAAAAAGACCTTAAAAAGTCTGAAACCTTCAGTTACTACAGGTTTTAAAGGATACTGGAGTAGTTTAGGGAAGGACATAGTGGTATCTACTTCCAAGGGCTCTACTTCTCAAATATATCCTGTGTTTGTTGATATCATAGCCCAAAGGGACTCAAGAATATTAATGAACATATTCTGAAGGCAGGGACTGTCAAGATATTGGGGAAATATGAGGAGAGCAAGGAAATGGAGGTGACAAATTAAAGCTGTTAGAGGACAAGGGTGAGTAGGGGAGGGTTGCAGGTCTTCAAGAGTTAGTCCTTCAGGAGAATATAAATATTAACATTCCAATCAGAAAGTAAATATCTCCCTAACAGAGTAACAGGGGCTGTGGGCTTAAGAAAAATCTATGTTGAATATCATGGAGTCCAAGAGATACAGAAAGTAGCTTAGAAAGGGGCAAATTGTGTGGTAAGTTATCTAGCACTACTACCAAGATGGTTTGTGTACTCCAAGGGAATGATGGTGGGGAATTGTGAAGTGTTAAGGGTAGAATCAGTGGCTCTACTGTCTACCAGAAAGGTGGTTTGGTTCCCACGGGCTGGGATTATTATTTCATCCAATATGTTTAAGGGTATATGGGGGCAGACAGAAACAGATCCCTTTGGAGAATTATTGAATCTTGGATTCTTTTTCTTTTTGGTTAATTTTTAGTCCAATATTCTTTTTTTTTTTAATCTGGCCATTTATAGTTCTGATCTATATGGAGATTGAGGAAGCCAGAGGATGGCTCAGTCCTCTACATATGATCACTGCTGGTTCTGTTGTTATACTGTGAGTAAATGTTGTTTAGATTTAGTTTTTATACCAGAATCTTCATGTTATTTTACTAAAGCATGGATCTCAGAGAGAAGGACATTTTGGCAATTGATGCAATATTTTGAATATGTTCTCATTCAGCACAGATGCCATTAACAAAATCAGTGACTAAAGTGAATGTCATGTGATCACTTAGGATTAGACCTGAATAATCCTTCCAGATGTTTTCCGAGCAGTGTCTACAGTTAGAGACTGATGTATCTTCTTGCTATCTGCTCTCTTGAATCTTTGACCAGTCATTTTAGGATGGGAATAGAATGTGAAATTTTTTCCCTCTAATGTCCTTATCTCTGTGATACGTTATGATTATATTTTGGTTTAATTGTAAATCTTCATTAATTTTGATACATTTTGCCTGAAGGCCATAGGACCATATCGGGGTATCTGTGAAGTTAGATTAATTGGCACAGATCAGGAAGCCTTGAAAAATATACCCTTAACACTAATTTAAGTTTTATGAAAAATTCATAAAACTGCTTT
>NW_024351733.1:696469-730224 GCF_902729225.1 Pteropus medius
AAAAAATACAAGTTTCGTAAATGCATGCAGTAAAGGGTCAGAACCAGTACTTGTTTGCAATGCTAGCTCCAGGGAATCAGATGGCAGCTAGTGTCAAAGAGATGTCTTTTTTCTCTTTCTATTTAGAGGGTGGACATAAGTGTACTTGTGGAAAATGAATCAATTAATAAACTTGAAACAATTCTTTATAACTTTCTAATATGTTTTTTTTTAACACTTCAAGATAATGTTACAGATGCTTTCAATAAAATGTTCATGTTCAGTATTTTTTTTTTTACCACATGTGATGATTATCAACATATACCTCCCATGTTTGTATTTTGTCAAATAAAGCCTGTTTACAAAATGGCTAGCAGTGTGAGAGGCACACTCAGAAAGTATGGATAAGCATAGGGCTCATAGGCTGAGCTTTCTAGCACTGTAGATCATGGAGTCATTATAACTTTAAAAAGTATTATGAAGTCCTGAATTTTAGTGTATTAAGAGTAATGACAAATAACAAAATAGTTTGATTCCTACTAGCACACAGATGGCCTTTCAGTGTAACCTTCTCTCTCATTCTCAGATATTAGCACATGTCACGTTCTTTACTTCTAGGAATGTAGAGTATTAAATACTTGACACACACATTTATGCTGAAGATCGGCAACAAAATGTGCAAGATAATTTTTCATCTTAACAATATGAGCCAAATTTCACTCAGCAATGCCTTATTCATTGCTTAAATATAGTCACTTTTCTAACAAAGCATAACTAGCTCTGCCCTGAATGATGAGAAAAATTTATAAGTTTGAATTTTTCTGGGCCTTACAACCTAATTTGGAATGAGAAACAATATGATATCTTAATATCGTCAAGCAAAAAGAGCCTTGATTTATAACTTTTTTGAAAATGGTAGCTCTAGCAATACCATCTGTCTCCTGGCCTGGGTATAGAAAATTTTATAGTGTGCTGGCTTTGGATCAGACTGACAGAACAGAGAGATGTCACATTCTGACACTCCCAAACTTCTAAGCAATTATACTACTTTTACTCTGAAATTTGCCATCGAAGTACGAAAGTCAGTTTATGAGATCGGGGAAAAGATAGAACAATGAAGGTCACAAAGCCTATATCCTACGTGTTAATTAAATATTTTCTGATACAAACACATTTTTCTTCCTAGGCCAAGTTTATTTTAGAGAGCTACACTTAAAACAAACACATTTTTCTTCCTAGGCCAAGTTTATTTCAGAGAGCTACACTTAAAAAGTCTTATATAATAAATAACATCTCTATAAATCAATATGATATTTTTTGAAAAACTAAGCCAAAGGAATAAATAAGCGACAAGAGTATGTTTTCTATAGTTCTTGTTCAATTCTAATAAAGTGATGTTATTAACAAAAAATTTATACATGCTAATTCTATGCACATTGGTATTATCATAATTGAGGGAATATTATTCTTAAACCTCAGAGTAGTAACGTTTGGTTGCAGTCAAATATGATAATCTAAAATAAAATAACCTGGATCAGTTTCAAGCAAAATGTTCAAGTCTGTCTCATGTCTATATCAACCCCATCTACCGTTCATGACCATTATCATTTCTTCTCACATATAGCCATTTTTCTTTTGCTGTCATATGACTACCAAATAATCCATTACAACCCCCTATACAGGTCTTGATTTTTCTCTGACACATTATCAAACATATACCAGAATTGTATTGTTTTTTGTCCCTTCTTCATAAGATGTCCTTCCTTCCATTTTGTTAACTCACTTCTTAATAGCTGATGACCAGTTAACTTACTAGTATATCTGTTATGTTGTTTTTATGGGTACTGAAGTATTAATGTTACCTCTCCCAGTTGACTGGCATGTATTGTATATAGATCTTCTGTGTGCAACACTAAAAAGTAAAAATAAAAATAATGTTTCTAAATTTAGGCATTATTGCAGCCAGTGAGGGAAATGCTCAAGGGGAAAATGGGACCACTGGAACACTTGATATACAGCATAGTTAGTGTAGATGCAGAAAATGATATGGCCTATATCCTATGTGTTAATAATTTCATTTTGACACTTTCTATATATAGTACTTTGCACTTCTCTTGCTGGCCTTTCTTTTTAAATCCATTTCTTGGCTTTAAAAACAAAAGGCCTTTTAGTTCTTCCAAGAAAAAAATCTCTAGAAAAGAAAGAGAAAATAGCCTCTCTTTATAACTGCAGAAAAGGCACTTTTTTGCATCTTAAAGCTTTACTTCCTTAAAGTTTTCCATACAATTTATGCACATCTATTCAACTCTTGTGAATATGTGAATCGTAGCACAGTTTTCCATTTGCTTTTGAGGGTTTTGTTATGTTTTGTTTTGGCTTTTTCCCCCTGGTTTTCAGGTTATCAGCATAATCTTCTCTCTGCTATCTATAAAGTAGGCTTTAAAGTCTTTTCTATTTTGCTGATCATAATCTACCCTTTACTTGTCAGGCAAATGCAAGAAAACTATTTAACTCTTTGATCTTCAGTCTCCTAATATATTAAATGATGATAATGAGATCTTTCTTGTGAATCATTTATGAATATCATTAATAAAAAGTAAGATAACATAAACACATTTTGAATGCAAGATATTATTTGGTGAAATGTTTATGATAACCAAGCATATTAATTGAGTGTTAAATATAATAGCTAAAAATGTGTGCCTACTATACAGAGCTGAGTGAATTAAATGGATATGTAAATATTGCCATAGTTCACTAAGATACAGTGGAAGATAGGGGTGCATAGAACTAGAATTAAAATGGTTGAGGAACTTAAAATTTGCAAAAGAAAATTATAATTTAGCATCATAGAAGACTAATTTAGCTACTGTTCCTTATAGTTTGAAATTGGGAAAGCCCATATTTGAAGCCTAGTAGCTCAACTCTTGACTGACACATTATATTGTCATTCAGGGGAACAGTTTCCTCAGAATAATTTGCAAATATTTTGGATTCTCAAAATTATTTTACACTTAACTCTTGTTTTGAGGCACTCTAGTTCAGAGTTTGTAGATACAGGAATCTGATTTCTGAGCAAATAGTGTATCACCTTAATAACATCAGGGGCAACATAATGGATGTAGAAACAATTTTACTCTATTTCATATTGCCTTTTTTGAGAAAAAAAATGGTTTAAAAATACAAGTATTTGTAATCTGTTTATGTCAAGTATTCACGATCAGAAAGAATAAAGTATAGCTTTTTACCTACCATGGCCCTAAACACAATACCTCACACATAAAGTAGGTGTGCTCAAAGTTTATTGTATTCATAGGACACATACAGTCACACACACACACACACACACACACACACACACACACACGCATCTGTATCTTTTTTTTAGTGTTCAAGTCTCTGATACAATCTTTTTTTTTGCAAATTCAAATACTTGAATTCATGATTTATGAGTAAAGAAAAATGTATATAGCTATGATGGAATTTTAAAATGCTTCACTTTCTGCTAAAAGAGCTATCACATACAGATTCAGAGATAAGGTGCAAAACCTAATGTCATGTGAGCCAAAAAATGGAATGAATTTTAAAGGTTTGATTTATTCAGAGATAATATTAGTTATCTCTGATGTGAAGAAGTGCCACAGTTGAAAATAATCTTATGTTTGTTAAAATGAACAACCTGTAGCAAAGAGAATACTCTCAAATTAAATGACCGGTAGATTTTGGGTTGTAATAAGCACTCTTTACAGTGGAAAAACACTCATTGGAAATCTACTATGTGTGAGATAATGGTCTAGGGCCAAGTATAATTCTTTATCTTTTGTTTCAATTAAAATACTAAGACTTTATTCTTCGTGAATAAAAATACAAATGAAAAATTTCTGTAACATTTGCAGTTTAGGTTGATTCAGTCTCTAGGAAACCAGAATGTCCAGGGATTCAGTTATCTAGTTTATATCTAAAAGCATGTATAGCTTCAGTCCCTACAAAAATCAATGAATATCCAGTAGTGACTTATTCACACATTCAGTTAATCCTTTGGCATTTATAGCATTAAAATTGTATTAAAATAGGATAATAATTTTCATGTTTAATCTAGTGTAAAATCTAATGAATGTCATCTCGAATCTTTGTAAAATACTAGAATCCAATAAAATCTTAGAATTATGACACAGCTCTCTGATAACATCAGTACTTTTATCGTACATATGCTAATGGAATGTCAGATGTTAACGAATCTTTCATTTTATGTTGGCTATATAAAACTGAAACCTAACTAGCTAAATGATGTTGCTTGGGAAAAACCCTTTTATTTCCCCCACATAATGAAATTTATTTATGTACTTCTGTAGACTTTAGAAATGTTAGATATAGACATACTAAGTAAAAAAAAAAAAAAAAAAGAAATTGGAGTTTTATTGATTGTGATTTCTTAGTAGACAAAATTCTAAAGAAAAGTAGCTAAATTATTTTTCTGTGTAGACAATTTAAAGTTCTTCTTTGTAAGTTTTTATTTTCTCAGCCATTTTAATTCTACTTGCCAGGCATCAGTACCTTTACCTGAATCCTAGCACTTGGTCTTCATTCAGTCATGCCTAAATTAGCCTAATGAATTCTTCACCACTGAACAAACATATGAGAACCCCAGGGCTATCCACTGGATCATGCATGCCCTGAGTCAAATCCACTGAACTCCCTACTCCCTTCACTACATAATAGGTTTATATTAAAAACATGTAATAAATTATATACACTAAATGATAAATAGTAAATAGCAATAGCATGTGTGCAGGAAAGGGTTAACTCAGCAGGCCTGAACTGTGCAAATCCTGCACACTCCCAAGGTCTTCAGCACTGGTCCTTGGCTTGGTCCTGGGATATGACCTCTGAGCCCTTAGAGTATCCTACCTGATAAGAATGCTTTTTGTGTGCCTGAGACCTTGGACCATGACAGTTTATGTTAGCATCTGTTTTTGTATGCATGAGCCTTTGGGCCATACTATATCAGTTTGGCTTTGGAGACTAGGGTTTGAGTAGCTGAAGTCAGTCATGTGGATGCTGCATGACTAATGTAGTCTACATGAATGAGCCTCAAAAAGAATCGTGGATATCAAGGCTCTGGTGGGCTTCTCTGCTTTGTTGGGAGAACTAATTGCTGTGAGGCACCACTGAGAGAGGAGAGCAAGAAGCTTTTTCCTAATTTCTCTTAGACTCCATTTTATGTGCCCTTTACTTTTGCTGAATTCAATCCGTATCATTTCACTGTAATAAACCATAGCAATAGGTATAATGGTTTAATAAGTATAATAAGTATTAACTCTTAATGACCAAATTTGGGAACAAATATCCATGAGTCCAAACTGACATAAATAAATAATGATGTAAATAAAAAAAAAAATGAGGGAAAAGGAACAGCTCTTCCTTACACTAGAATTTCAGTTTATTAGTGTAGAAAAATAATGGAAACAGAAAATCATAATTAGGTAAATACCACAATAATAATTGTTACAAGAAAAAATCATTAATGGTTGCTAAAATTAGTGTGTAAAAGCTTGAGAAACAGGATATTTATATAGTCTCAAAGTATCTCTATAAAATATACTTATTAATGACAAAGGGAGAAAATAGTAACTTTACACAGAAAAAAAATATCCAAGACAACTTAAACTAAGAGACTAAAATTAACATAATAATTACATATATTGACATCATGTAGCAGGATGTCACTTCTGTTGTATTTGTGCCAAAAAAGCATAATCTCAATCTAATCATTTTACAAAATAACTGGATAGTAATCTTCAAAAGTGTCAAGGTCTTGAAAGACAAAATAAGACTGAGAAACTATCACATATAAGAGGAGTCTAAAGAGACACAACAAACTGATACACACGAGGTCCTGAATTAGAATCTAGACTAGAAAAGAGACATAAGTAGAAAACTAGAAAAAAATAACTGAAGTCTCTAGATTAGTTAATAGTATTGTATTGATATTAATTTCCTGATTCTGTAGTAAGGTTAAGTAAGATGCTTTCATTTGGGTGAGTTGCGTGTAAGACATTTATGTACATTCTGTAGTATTTTTGCAGCTTTTCTGTAAATTTTAAAATATGTAAAATTTAAAAATCTAAACACTTAAACTATGTTAAAAGTAGAAAATCTAGTTTAAATGATAAACCAGTTCAGCCTCAAGGACAAGACATAAATCATGATTTTCTGAGTGAACTAGGAATATGTTCTCTCTACTTGATGAGCTTTTAAATTTTTATATTACAAACATAAGAAATCTTTTAGAAAATAAGTTACTATAATTAAAAAATTACATATATGATAAAATTATATTTGTAACAATGTATTCATATTCAGCAAAGGTGAATTAGATCTAATTCTTCAATATATTGTTTTTCATATAATGATAAAATATCAGCATAGCTATAATTTATACTATAACAGCCAATTCCATAAAAATACAGATAACACAAATGAGATAAATGTTATATTTAGATAGAAAACAAGAATTTGTAACTTTTGATTGAAAAATATTTCAAATTACATTATGTACGTTGTCCTATGGGTTAGGGGAGATAGTAAGAATTTTACTCTCACAACTATCACATTTTCAATTCAAAAGTTTACAAAGTAAGTTCTTAAAAATGTCTTTTGGTGTTTTGAATTTTATTTTCTCTAAGTAGCTGATTCATCCAAAGTTTGATATGAAATGCTAATATGACTACTACAGCCTATCAAAAAATCTCCACTCTGCTAAAGGTATTTTTTCATGTAATATTCTGCCTCAAAGCAAGAAGTAAAATATTTCCACAATTATTTCACATTTCCAATATTTTACTTATAAAAATAACATCTGTGTGAATGTTTCTTCCTCAGGTATATTTTCCCACTCTGCCATTGCCTTCTCATTTAATTTTGACTACGATCCCTCTCCTCTCCTAGTTTTCTTCTCCGTTATCTTCCACCATGTCAAACCTATTTCATCTTCAGTTTCTTTTCTCAGCCATATCCTGATCCTTTCTCCTATGTAGCACTGCTTGCTAGAAATAACTTATTATATTCCAAATAAGAAATCTATTTCCTTCTCTTTAGATGTGACCCATTTATTCTGGAACTGCTATCAAAAGTAGGAAGAAACTCAGAAAATGGAAGGGATCACACTTGAAAGAAAGGATTTACATTAGATAGCATTTGAGTTTAAACAGCTTTTTATAAGAGGGGGCACCCCAGTTCATGGACAACATGAAGTCTCTAGAACTCACAAATAAAGCTGTAATCTTATTGGCATGAGTAGTCAGAGAATGGAAGTCATGGCTGCAAAAGCATCTAGAATGTGATGGGGGAAATCAGGAAATGAAGGGAATCATAGAAGAGAGAGCATCAAAATATGCATGGAATCATAGAAGAAAGCAAGAAATAGAAGGCTCAAGGAACTAAGCAGACAATTCAGCTACTGGCCACCACAAAGACGACAGAGTTAACAACCTTTCAAAACAAAAGTCAAAATCAACACTCTTCAGAGGAAGATAAAATCAAAGTATCTACAATGTAACATCCACAAGTCAAGCTAAGAAATGGGAGAATGTGACCCATAGAATAGAGTCAAAGAGTAAAAGCAGTTAATAGACACAGCCCTGAGGTTTGAACTCAAATGTTTTAATAAATAGACTAGGACTTTAATACAAATATTATAAGTATGTTTAGGTATTTTAAGGAAAAAATGGTCAAAATGAGTGGATATGTACAAATGAGAGAATGGATATATAAAAAATGGAAATTCTAAATCTAAAAGTATATCATACAAAATAAAAAAAAAACATCTGCATAGAATTAAGAAGAAAAAAGAGATGAGAGAAGAAAAAGTCAGTGAATTTAAAGATAAATCAGTAGAAAGAATAAAATCTGAAGAAAATGGAGGATGAAACATTGAAAAGAAATGAACACTGCCTCAGTTTGATATGTAGGACAATATCAAATAATTTAACATACATGTTTGCATTCTTTAAAGGGGAAAAGAAAGAGAAAGGGATAGAGAAGTATATAAAGAATTAATAGCTGAAAACTTATAAATTTTGTGAAAGATATATACTGACAAACTCAAGAGTCTTATTAAAACACAAGAGGAATAAGTAAGAAAACTAGGACTAGATACACTCATCTGATTTCTCATCAGAAACAGCAGAGGCCAGAAATCAAAGGAATCACATATTTAATGTGCTGAAAGCAAGAAAAAGTCGACCTATAATTCTGTACTTAATGAAAATATCCTTTAAAATACATATCTTTAGATAAATGAAAACTGAAAGAATTTGTTGCTAACAGAACTAGAATTCAGAAGTTTCAAAAGGAGTTTTTTAAGCTAAAGGGAAATTATACCAGATGCAACTCAAATATACAGGAAAGATAAAGAACACTAGACATGGGAAATACATGGAGAAGTGTACACTACTATTTAGTGTTTTCTTTTCTGAAATTAATTAAAAATGTATAACTCATGCCAGGGGAAAAATACAATCTTGTGAGATTTATAATGTATATAGATGTATTGTATACTATAATAACAGCATATATAATGGATGGGGCTACATGGTTCTTGAATTTTATGTGAAGACTATTGACTCTGAAAGAATTTTATGACTTAGGGAGGAATATTTTAATTCATGGAAAAATGCAATAAAATAATAATGAACAGGAGAATTGCTAAAGGCCGATAAATAAATTCTAATGAGATTATAAAAATATTCAAATAATCATAAGGAAGGTAGTTAAGGTGGGATACATAGAAAATAAATAGCAAAATGATAGCTACAAATAAAAATATATCACAGAAAAAGAATAATACTAGAAATAATGCAAAATATTTCATGATTAGTCAATTCATGAAAAAATCATAAAAATGACAAGTGTGTATATTAAAATTAAAAGAGCTTCAAAATGCACTGTAATGAGTTGGATTGTGCTCCTCCACCCTAGAAAGAAGATATGTTGAAGTGCAAACTACCAGTATTTCAGAATGTGACCTAAGTTGGAAATGGAGTCATCACAGATATAATTAGTTAAGTTAGCATGGGGTCACACTCGAATAGGATGGGCTCTTAATCCAATATGACTGGTGTCCTTATAAGAAGATGAGCATGTGAAGACATAGAGGCATAGGGAGAATACCATGTGAAGATGGAGGGAGAGAGTGGAGTGATGTGTCTACAAGCCAAAATCTGCCAAGGATTTTTGGCCATCACCAAAAGTTAGGATAGAGGTCTGGAAAAAATCCTCCCTCCAACCCTTCAGAAAGAATCAACACTGTGACATACTGATTTTTGACTTCTAGCCTCCATAATGTTTGACGATAAATTTCTGTTGCTTTAAGACACCAGTTTGTGGTTACTTTGTTATGGCAGCCTTAGGAAACTAATACATAGATGAAGCAAAAAAGTGACAAAGCAGCAGACAAATCCACAAATTTAGAGTTTTAGTGTACCTTGATTAGTGATTGAAAAACACCCAAGATTTCCTAAGAAATCTACAAAGCAATGACTATTAGTGAACTTAACATAGTCACAGTTTACTAGGTCAAAATGTATATAAAAATTAATCATATTTTTCTATATCAGCAGTGATAGCTTCAAAAGGACTACTATATTGAAAATCAAAAAACATTGATGAAAAATATCAAAGATGACCTAATTATATAGAAATATATATTATTTTCAAAGATTGGAAGACATTATTTTTAAGATGTCAGTTCTTTCCAAATAGATATATAGAATCCATTTCAATGACAATAATAACTCTGCAAAGCAACCAGAACTCTCATACATTGCTAGTGGGAGAGTAAAATAGTATTAATACTTTGATATACTATTTAACAGTTTCTTATAAAATTGAACATACACCCAACCTATGCTCCAGCAATTGTAATATAGGTGTTTATCTAATAGTAAAGAAGATACAGGTTTATAAAAGACATACAAGGAAATATATTGCAGCTTTATTCCTAATTATAAAAAAACTTCATAAACAACCCAATTTTCCATCAACATGAGAATGAATAAACCTGTTGTGGTATACTGATAGGAGAAAATAGATTTAGCAACAAATTACTCATTCCTTCCAACACAGAAATGAATCTCACAGACATCATGCTGTATAAAAGAAACCAGTTAAAAAATAATACATACTATATACCATTTTTTTGTAAAATTATAGTACAGATAAATATAATCTATGTTGAAAGTAGTCATCAAGTTAGTTGTTTTAGTTGTTTTTTAGGAAGAGAATTGAGTGGGAAAGAGCATGAGGGAGTATTCTGGGGTTATTAAAATATTCTGTATTTTAATACATTTATAGGTTATGCAGTTACATGCATCTGTCAAAATTCATTAAGTAATACAATGAAGATTTGCACATTTCAGTGTATTTAAAAATATATTAAATGAATATCTAGCTATAGTCTATAGGGTTATTTTCAGCAGTGGCATGGCCTTTACAATTCTGAAATTACTTTCTGTGTATTCTAGATGTGTAAATACATTGAAAATAATGGAATGCAGGTTTACAATTGCAGAATGTAGTCGCAGATATGAAAAAAAGAAGACTAGAATGTACCTTGTAGTATTGGACTGGAATTGAAAGTATAGGCAAACTTAAATTGTTTGCTAAGAAGGCCAAGAAGCAATGAAATACCAGTAGCAATGAATATATGTAGCACCTCGACCTTGGTTTCTAAGTACCATTCTTCACTAAAAAGAACCAGAGCTCCTAGTAGAAATTACTAATTCTTCCAGGGCTGCGGTAGGGAAAATCCAAGATGAGCCTTTTGCACCAGAGACTAGTAAGTCCTCAAAGACATACGGATATATCAAAAGAACATAGAAGTCAAACCTCGGAAAATGTGAATATCAAAATAAATAATAGTATTTAAGGGTTATAATTCATTAAAGAAGATAAAAATCTATCAGTCCATGCTGAATAAATAAACAATCAAACCGATTAGAATTTATAACTTTCAATGATTAAACACATTACAAGCTAGGAATCATATATATTACTTCATTTGATCTTTTTATAATCATGTTGCAAGTTAGGCATAATTATTCTTGTTATACATATGAAAAATAGAGACGGATATATTCTATGTAAATTGCTTAATAATACATATCTAATACTAGCCAATCCAATGTTTACATTTTGCTCTTTCTTACTCTGAAACCCATTATGATCTATTCGATACCATCTTTTCTCTCAAGTAAACAGCTAACTCATTGTTTCATTGAATTCACTTGATTTGAAAGGACTTTAATTTGATGAAAAATCTGAATTTAAACAGTTTTAAAAACAAATGAGATAAAATATGAAGCGCTCACCTCTTCCATCTGAAGAAAATAATATTAAGAATATAAAAGTACTACCTAGCTTGGAAAGCTTCCAATACTAAAAAATATCTGAGCCACCTAGGAAGATATTAAATTTTTTGTATGATCTCCTGGTTATTAAGATATCCAGAGTAATCAAAATCTCATACCCAACCCTCCCCACACACACATACACGTACATACTTCACTTATACATGCTTTAACTTCTTGTCTTTTACTGAAATAACTGTAGAAATCACTCATTTTAAACACAGGATAGATTCTTTTTCTTTCAGAGAATCTTCTCTTTGTGTTTTTAGGTGGTTTCCTTATTGAGTGCAAACTGGCTACTCTAAGTTTGCATGCCTATAATCCACACGTTTTATTTTATTTTAAATTTATTTTTCATTTATAGTTGACACACAATATTATATTAGTTTCAGGTGTACAACATAGTGATTAGACATTTATATACCTTATGATGTGTTCACCCTGTTAAGTCTAGTACCCATCTGACACCATACATAGTTATTACAATATTATTGAGTATATTCTCTATGCTATAATTTATATCTCCATAACTATTTTTATAATTGGCAATTTGTATTTCTTGATCCCTTTCACCTTTTTCACTTACTTTAAAAATTGTCTCAGCCAATCTGATTCATCAGCGACCTTAATGGATCTATTTAAACTAGCTAAAACAATACAATTTGTAGTAAATTTAGATTCTAAGAGATGATGGTCTAGTCTGTAGAACTTTCAATATGTTTAGAGACTCAATAAAAACATGTTCATATATATGAAATAGATATTTTTGGTGCTAAGATAAAACATCAAGCTTTGAGTTACTTTTAAATAAAATTAACATAAAACAATTCTAAGGTACATCATCTTGCTAGTAAGTCTCTTTTTAGGTTAAATACAGATGATAAAATATGTGGAATTTCTTTCTTATTGGTATAACATGTAAAATTACTTCTGCATTCTAGATTTGTCATTTCTCTATTTTAAGAACCAGTAATATTTGTGATTTCCAAGATCTAATAGACACCAGCAAAAAGTCACTTTTTTACAGCCATCTTTATTTTTAAATAATGCAAACATTCAGTAACATAAAGGAAATATTTTTTTAAAGAAAAAAACTGAATTTACGTACACAAGAACTGTAGATAATTACCATTAAATATTTGTCTATCACTAGAAAGAAGATGAGAATAAATACACATTACCTATAAAATTGGCCCTTATCATTTCGTTTATCTTATGGAAACTCAACATAGCTCTAATCTGTTATCTCCTGAGTTCTTAATTTGGATAGTTTAATCTCAATTTAACAAAATGTATTACATTACAAAAGAAAACCAGTAATTTTCCTTCCTTACACTTTTCTCACCTACATACTACTAATATCTCTAGTCATAAAACTTAGTTTTTCACTAATTGAAATTCAGAAAAAATATGTATTCTGAATTTCTGCTGCTTTCAACATCAGAAATACATTTTATGATTTCAATTGAGAAAATATGAACAAGGGTTACCCATTTGCTGCTAAGTTTTGATGTATTCAGAACTTTCTTAATTTCTAGGTTAAAAAATTCTTTTCATTTGATTTTTTACAGTGGGTTTTGTGTTTTCCTGATCACCTAATCTTATTAATATTGAGCTCCGGGGAACGACCTTGTATATGTGTTTGTGGGGAGTGTGTGTGATCTGTATGCATACCTGATCAAAGCAATACAAAAAAGTTTAGAGTAAATCTCTTTCTTTTCTAGAAGCTTGTTAGTTTCTAAATTTTAAATGGCAGTTAGGTCTACAATGTTTCAATATATAAACCATGCCTGAAACACTCTAGAATTTCAATATTCCTAAGATTTAAAATAAAATGTTTTACACTGATGTTTCGAGCTCTTGGTAGAGTCTGTATAAGTGCAGATCAGGCAGTGATCTCTAAAATGAAGAAAATAATCAGGACCAAAATAGTGTCAAAGAATTCTATTCATAAAGTAAAGCCATCTGGTTGTATATGTGTAAGTCAGGGCCCTTTTCTAGATGTGTTTTCTCCCTCTACCAGGTAAAATGTTTCCTTGTCAGCTAAGAGCCAACTAGAAATAATTAATAGGGAGGGAAAAATAATTCTGTTTTTTAAAAAATTTTGTGCTTTTTAAAAAAATTATTTTTTAATTACAGTTGGCATATGATATTATATTAGTTTTGGGTCTACTTACAGTGATCATCCTGATAAATCTAGTACCCATTTAACATCATACATAATTATTACAATATTATTGACTATATTCCTTACACTATATTTTACATCCCCATGACTATTTTGTAACTACCAATGTGTACTTCTTAATCACTTCCCCTTTTTCACCCACCTCTCAACCCGCCTCCCATCTGACAATCATCAAAATGTTCTCTGTATCTATGTGTTTGTTTCTATTTTGTTTGTTTATTTTGTTCTTTAGATTCCACATGTGAGTGAAATCATTATGACATTTGTCTATATCAGTCTGACTTACTCTGCTCAACACAGTACCCTCTAGGTCCATCCATGTTGTTGTAGATGGCAAGATTTCATTCTTCTTTATTGCTGAGTAATATAATATTCCACTATATATATGTACCAGATCTTTTTTATCCATTGACGGACACCCAGGTTGCCTCTACATCTTAGCTATTGTAAATAATGCTGCAATGAACATATGGATGCACATGTCCTTTCAAAGTACTGTTTTGGGTTTCTTTGGATAAATACCCAGAAGTGGGATTACTGGGTCCTTCTTTGTCTCTTTTATAGCCTTTGTTTTAAAGTCTATTTTGTCTGGTATAAGTATTGCTACCCCAGCTTTTTTGTTTGTATTTTTCCATTTTTATGAAACATTTTTTTTCCATCCCTTTACTTTCAGTCTATGTGTGTCTTTTGATCTGAAGTGAGTCTCTTGTAGGCAGCATATGTAAGGGGCTTGTTTTCTTACCCATTAATTCACCCTATCTTTTGGTTGGAGCATTTAAACCATTTACATTTAAAGTAATTGTTGATAAAATATGTGCTATTACATCATTTCATTGGCATGTAGTAATATAATATTTACATTTCTAAATATAATTTTGAAAAAAATCACAAACCAAATATGTATAAAATATTACTGATGTCTCTTCCAATTACTAGCCTGCTGAAAGCTTTCACTTGAAGCACCTTCGTCTGTCTTTTTTCTTTTCAGTCTGAAGGATTTCTCCATGATTATGGAACTTGCTTTATGTCAGGTATTTAAGCCCAAGTACCGCTTCCCATTCAACTCTCAATTAATGAGGGATGAAAATTAATGACTAAATGCCACCCCGATCTGCCTCAACTGGCCCAGCCACCCCAGCTGCCAGTGAGGCAATTCCACAGCATGTTCTACATGGTACCTCAAAAGATCCCTTTTGGATTATCCCAGTTGCCTTCAGCAAAAAAGTATTCATTACCACAACCTTTTTTGACCTTTTCTTATTTTTTTTTTTTTTGCTATACCTTCCTCATTCATTTTGGTTCCTTAGATCACCTCCCAAATAAATTACCTATATTCAAATCATCGTTTCAGCCTTTGCTTTTGAAAGAAACCAAACTAACAAAATGTTTACCCAATTTAGTTAGAAAGACAAGTTAATAATATCTATGATAATGTGCTTTCATGGTAAAAGAGAAGGGTGAGTGTAAAGTCTTATTTGTAGTGAAACTTCAATCACCTTTACCAACTCTTTGACACCTATATAAACCCTTTTGTCTTTGACATTCTGTGCAAGAGAGATGCATTGCTTATCTGTGAAGTTTGATCCAATACTTTAAAACCTCTATGATATACTCTCCTGTAGTGGTGCTGGACTCATGCTGAAAACATTAAACATTTCCATCTCTTAAAGGGAAGCCTTTGTAACAAGTTTTCCAAAAGATTAATAGTTTGCAGCCCTGAGAGATTTGTGTAACTAATACTAAAAGAGCTTGCACTGATAAATAAAAAGAACAGTAAAGACCTAATAGGGGATGCAGACTAGAAGGCTCTAAATAGAATTTATAACCACACAACTGAGCTTGGATTTATATGTGTCATCAAATTTCTTCATGACTTGACATTTCTAAAAAGCCAATCATCTTACCAGGGAAGTGTATCTCAACAAAGGGGAAGTTAAATTTATCTAAAGTCTTTTCAGTCTTCTCACTACACAGAAGGCCTTCTAAAATGAATCAGATCGTTAATCAGTGGCCATTTTCTATGGAATACAGGACTTGGTTTCATAACAACCAAGTAACTGTATCATCCCATTTTATGGTAACGCTTTGTAATTAATATAACATTCATGGCCTGCTTGGCTTTTGACAAATGCTGATTAGATAACTCCTTCAAATGAAGCAAGAGAATCTTTTGTCATTATCATATTTTCTGTGTTCTTCCTCTTTGGATCCACTACCTAGTCATTATATATATATTTTATATCTGTGCAACTTGCACAAGAATTTTCTTTTAGGCATCACTAGTACTCTACTTTTTACAGGAAGATCTTTAAGATCTAATTCATCTGATAACTGATCCCATTCTCTTATCTAGTCTACTGCATTAAAAGAAATATGTCTCTCAGATCTTGCCTGTCAGATATTGTAACATTTTGAATGTTTTGCTGTTCTATCATTCATATAAGACTGTTATCCTAAGACTGAAGTAATGTTGTACAAACACTGTTATTGCCAAATCTCTTTTGCATTGAATGTTATCCTATGCATTTCCTATGTTTGAATCAATTATTTCTGACCCATTGACAGTTTTAAACTCTCTTGGATTAAGCATCTTGCTAACGGGTCACACCAAGAAACTTTTATCGAGACATGAGACTTTGTACTATAGCAGGCCTCTAACATGTTTGACACTACTCTGTTTGCTCCACTTCTCTGAAGGAAATACAGGTATATTCTGCAGAATATCTTCTCCCAATAACATCTTGCTGGTAGATTACCTCTTTGTTTTTCATACTCCAAATTGATAGACTGTATTTTTACATTCTACAATATTTCTAGCCAGTGTTTATATGTGATTTTTCACTTACAACTATATGTATTTGAAGAAGTGATTGTAAAGTCTTGAATTATAGCCCCAGTTCAATTGGTAAAACATCAGAATCATGAGGAAATATTTTGAAATGCATACTAAATGTCAACAAGGGCAAGAGTCTCTCTGTTTTTTTCAAAATCCCTAGGTCACCAGTCCTACCTTAAAGTATGTGTCCAGCAATGTTTTCATGATTAATTAACTAATTAATTAAAAATTAATTATTGGACTCAAAAAACCTTTTGTCTTATTCACTCTGAAAAAGTTGATTTTTCCAATATTGCTTATAAATTAAACTGATAATTTTCACATTTCAACTTAAATTCTACCTTTTTTCTGAGATGGAATGGCCCATGTTACTGCTTCGTCATAACTCTCAAACTGACCTGTGAATTAGCTTACTGGTAGGTGCATCGTGCAATGTCCATTAACAGTATTATATTCAAAATAAAATCTTTACTGAAGGAAGAGCCCAGAAAGGGCACTGAAAATTTTATGAACATAATTTTCTGCTGTACTTTATTCGGTACCATCATGTAGCTGCTAGAAGCCATGTCTCTCTGGGGCTCTCTTAGAGTTTCCCCAGCAGTCTTTGGGAATCCCAGTGGTCTGTTTGATGAACATTGCTCTTAATCTTTGACATACCAGAACAGTGACTAAAATTATAAAGGTATAGATATTTAAAATAAACACTATGTAACTTGGAAATGTGTTTCAAGTTTCATTTACTTCCATGTTTGATGAAGTACATTGCAATGTGAATATGTTGTATTTACCCACAGCATGCCCCGGAACTCAACACAAAATGAGCATTTGGTTCCATGGTTCATTTTGTAGAAAATTATTGGACTCTTTCACTTTATCCTAATCTTTCCTTTTACCCCATTTTGATTTCTAAATCTCCCTCAATTTAATTATCATAATTTGATTACTACTATTTGCTTATTTTTAGCTCCTTTGGCTGCTGACTGGTTCACTTTTTCTTGTTTTCATTCTCTATGCTCTCTTGCACTTAGTGCCTGGATCTTCCTCCTTCCAGCTACTGATTCTGGCAACTGCTACACTAAGAGAAGCTGGAGTCCCCAAGGGAAAATGAAAACCCTCTCCCCGTCCTTCTCTCTCTCTCCCCACTTTCCCTCCCTCCCTCCTGCTTTCTCTCTGTCATACACACACACACACACAATGTAATTTTCTCAAATTTTTTCTTTTACTATAAAATTGTTTTTCCCACAAAATATTATGCATAATTCTGATTCCTAAAAAATAAATAGTAAACTCAAAACAGTAACCTCTGTCAGTTTAGGTCCTTCCAGAAGCAGACATCAAGATAGAAATAGAAATGCAAAGGATTTATTGAGAGAAATGCTTGTGAAGAAGGAAAAAGCGAGGAAGCAGGATTAGGAAGGGAGAGACATTGACCATGAATCAGGCCTGACACTAATGAAGGGAGAGAGGAAAAGAAGGAAGATTAGATAGGAAGATTAGAAGAGCCCCAAATTTCAGATTTTCATGTTGCCTAATAAAGGAGTCATGTATCGTGCAGGAATGGGCATGCTCTAGTACACTTGTGCTCAGTCATTGACTAGAAGGTGTTCTGGGGAGAGCTTACCCTCAGTTTAAACATTGTGGTGAACCCCCAAAATATGGCAACTAGAGACTATTCCTTAACTTCACTGCTTGCAGCTGCCACATATTTTAATATTGATCATTTATTTATCAAGTATTTTAGAAGCATCTAAAACGCTTGGTTCTAGGCACTAGGGAAACAGCAGTTAATAAAACAGATATAAGATTTCCTTATTCTCCTAGAGCTTACACTATGGTGAAGTGACTAGATATCAAACAAATGAAGAAGTGCATTTATATTATGACAGATGATGAAAAATAATATAAAAATGGGAAGCAGGTCAATAGGCATAGGGGTATAGTTTACTATTTTACATAGGGTGTTGTGGAGAGCCCTTTCTGATAAAGTTACATTTGAGCAGAGACATAAATGGACCTATGGAGCCAGTCACAGAGATATCTGGAAGAAGATCATTCCTGGCAGAGGCAACAACCTTTGCAAAGATGTTAAGGCAACTATATGCAGAATGAATTGAAGGAACAGTAAGGAGATTTCTGTGCCTGGGGCCCGGTGACTGACTGAAGAAAACAATAATGTGAAATGAGGTTCCAGAGGTGAGGGAAAGTAGAGATACAGATTATGTAGAGCTTTGTAGTTCATGGTAAAGACTCGGGATTTTGCCCTGAGTGAAATGGGAAGACATTGAAAGATTTTGTGCAAAACTATGGTCTGATCAAAGAATGGCTTAAAAAGATTGGTATTGGGGTCAATAGATATTGAGAAGGCAAGTGTAGAAAAAGAATGATGGGTGGATTTTAAAATAATCCAAAAGGATAAGATGGATAAGATACCTTCAGCTAGCATTGGCAAGGATAAGAATTGATTGGACTTTTTATTTTTAATTCTTGAAAGTAAGACTAACAGAACTTGCTATTTAATATGAGTTATCAGGGAAGGAGAAGGCTCAAGAACACCACCAATATTTTGGTTTGAGCAACTGATAGCATAGAAATTCTTATTTTCTGAGATGAGAAAGGCTGTGGGAAGAATAGATTTTAGTGTTCAAAATCAAGAGTTATGTTTTTGACACGTTAAGTTGAAATGCTTACCTACTTTATCACTTCAATGAATAATATTGATATATAGCCAAAAATGATAGCAATAAGTCTATTCTTATAAAGACAGATATTTTAAATAGATCTTTTAAATATTCTAGTATGATATAACATTGTCATCACATTTATTTTTGTATCTTTTCTAATTCTACATAATTAAATTCATGAATCGTACAAATATGTAGTTTTGTTTTCATTTCTACAAGTTTGAAAATGGAGCTTTATAGAGGGCTAAACTTTAAAAAAAGAAAAGGAAATGATGGATGCAATTTTTCTCACCAAAAGGTCTTTTTTAATATTTCAGTATCAGAAAATATGCTAGAGAAACTGTTCAAATATATCTTATCTATTCAATGATGTTAACAGATGCACTGATAGTTTATTGCCAGATCTGTAATATTTAAACTTCTTTGAGATATTACAATTATAAGGCATTGAGGCAGGGAGTATCCAATAATACTTATCCTTTATGCTGTTTGTTTCTACTCCTGATGACAATAGACAAAAATGCATTAAAAAGGAAATCAGATAATTATTTATTAATGTGGTCCAATTAATGTGGTCAGTTTTTAGTAAATAGTGTAGGTCTCAGTTTATAAAATCTGAAGTAGGGTAGTGGACTCTGAGTCATTTCTAAGCATCCAGCAATAGTACATTGGAATTTTAGTTTTAAGATCTCTATAACCTGCTGGTCACTAGAACATGATGTTCTTTAAGATACGACCCGTTTTTTGTTCCCTTTATTCTAGTACCTACTCCAGAACCTTGTCTCTGCAAAGTTTAATGAATAAATAAATTCTTTAAAATTACCTAATTTTCTTATCTTTGAGCTTGCATTTATTTTATATTAGCCATTATTTCATTTGGTGCCAGTTTGGTAATGTCTCTTCATTTCTTTATATTATTTCTGTCTCAGCAGTTTTCCACATAATTTCTCAATTTCCTTTCACTTCAAAGTCTAATTAAGTGCTGTTATTCTCTTGCCTAGATTGTTAATGAAAATATTAAATAAGACCAGGTAGAACAGCATTTAGTTAAGACCCTTAAAAACAGACACTCCAGAGTGAGCAGCTACTAGTTAGTAGGTAACATGTTTATTTAGGACATTCTACTAGTTTTCATTTCAATTTACCTTCAGTGTATTTGGAGCAGACTTTTCATTTTAGACTGAGCTGTTGATCTAATTATCATGTTAACATATGACTCTAAGTGTTTACTTCATATCATAACCTGGCAATTTTTAAGGATTATAATTAATGACTACAAATTAGCCCGACAATGTGTGTTGAGTTACTTATCATTAATATTGGTAAAGTTCAGAGTTGGAAATAGATTTTGTAATAGCTGATTAAAGGGAAATGCGGTAAAATATAAAAAAACAGGCAAAATGTATCTAGTATACGAACAGATAATTGATGAAGAATAATGAAGAACATTTTATTTTTAAAGTGATAATAAGCAACTGAATAGCCTGAACCTACAGCTGCAGGAATTTAGGTTGGATTTGTGATTTTTCTGAGAGAGCATTGTTAAGGAGAGTACAATGCTTTAGTTAGGGAAATTATGGGGAATGGGGAGGAAGCAAGGATTATGGAAATAAGCATATTAGGTAATAGAGGTGTGAATGCAGAGAGGAGACATAAATTCCACAGAAAGGGAAGAAACATTTTGAAGAAAACACAACTGGAATAGGAAAGAGAAATAATATGAGACTTGAGTTACTTTAGGTGTATCTGGATTGATGGGTGGCTTGAAATCTCTTTACAAATGTAGAAGAATTTGAGAAAAAAAGAATACAGAAAATGTCTGGAGGTTATTTGCTCAATAATACTTATGTGCTGAGTGCGTGTTTTGTTGTCTGTGTGTCAACAATAGGCACTTGTATATTTATGAACCAGAATAGAAAATAATTTAAGTTAGGATATTGATTTTATATTTGCTTAAAAAATGTAATGGAATGAAAGATGTCACATGAGGTTTTTTAATAATTAAATTAGATCACTTAAAATAAAAATAATTAATCTTACAACTTAGGATGAACTCTCATAAATAAATTTATATTATCATAATAAAAATTATACTTTTTAAGAAGAGTAAGGAAGGCAATTCAAAAGTCAATTTGAACACAGGCACAATTGTCTTAGAAGCTCTTAAAAAGTTCTTTATGAAAAATATAAGGAGTACAGAAACAAAACAAAACAAAAAACGTGACATGAAGCACTTTAGATAAAGTGTGGAAACAAATCAATCAACTAACTAATCAGCTAACCAACCAGCCAACCAAAACCCCAAAATACCAAATGAATGGAGGTTTGTGATAAAACATTATGTTAACAGAATAGTTATTTTAATTATGTTTAATAAATAGAAGAAAGGTACTATGCGGGGGTAGTATTTTTAATATTATCAGAGAACTGAGAGAACAAAATAAGGAAAAAAGTATACAGCTCCCATTTTCTTTTTTTATCTTCTCTGTCGTAGGAAATAGAAAATAACAGTAAGAAGACATTGTTATCCAATGTAATCAAAGTGACATAGAAATAGCCCAAAGCTATACAGGTTTTTTTTGTTGTTGTTGTTTGTTTTTTAATGTAAGAAACTATAGCCTGGCAAGATTGATATTAACCTAAAATATAAATTTATAGTACGTTATTAAATAGATTGTCAATATTTAAAAATATAGGAAATCATCCCTAGGATGTAAGATACATTCAATAGAAATCATTAAAACGAGGGTAAATATATTTGTTTATTTTAAAACAATAATGTGAATATTTTAAAATATTTTCTATATAAAGGGATATTTACTGAACATGTATAATTGACTTCAAAAATATTTTAATATAGTTTTTTAAATTAAGATATATTATAGAATTATAAACTAGGTACATTCATAATTGATTAAAATATGTTATTGGTACATGAAGATAACATTATGATATGTCAGTATCTAAAAACAGGATTTCTTACTTATAAAAATATGGGAGCAGTAAAAGCACCATGTTAAGATGTTCCATTTGTAGAAGCATTCCAATTTAGCTAATAATCTTCAATTATTTTAGAGTATCAGTGTATTAGTGATCTATTGTTGTATAACAAAGTACATCAAAGTTTAGGGTCTTAAAACAACAAATATCTATTATCTCACAATTACTGTAGGTCAGGAATCTGGACATGGCTTAGCTGATGTCTCTGCCTCAAGGTCTATCAAGAGGCTATAGTTAAGGTGTTAGCCAAAGCTGTGGTCTCATATTAACTCATGACTAGAGGAAGAACTGCTTCCAAGTTCACTCACATAGCTTTTGGCAGGCCTTAGTTTGACCAGAGACATCAGTTCATTGTTTTGTGGGCCTCTTCATAGGGTTACTCACAACATGGCAGCTTGCTTTCCCCAGAATGAGAGAGAGAAAGAACAGGGATGATAGCTACAGTTCTTTTGTAACCTAAACTTGGAAGCGATATCTCATCATATCTATCACATTCTTTTAGCTAGAAGCAAGTCACCAAACCCAGACCACATTCAAATAGTAAGAGATTGATAAGGGCACAAAAGCAAAAATATCAGGATGTAGGAATCAGTGGGGACAATCTTGGAGCTTGCTTACTAGTTTCCAATTATTCATATCTCTCCCACATGTAAAATACACTCATTCTCTCTTAAGTTACACAAAAGATATCCCATTGCAACAGCAACATTGCAAAATTCAAAATCTCATCATATAAATTGAGTTTAGGACTGGTTGAGCCTTTGGGTATAGTTCCTTCAGTACAGTTATTTCTGTACAATTCTCAATTTGTAGACCTGTGAAACTAAAGAAGCAAGTCATCTGCCCCTCACATACCCAAGATATATAATGGTGAGACAGGTATGACATTAGTACTACAGAAACTCCTGTTTAAAAAGGAGAAAGTGGGAGACACAAAAGATTTACCATCCATAGAAATACACCTGGAAAAAATGTCTGTGATAATTGTCCATGGCTCTCACCTCCACCCTCAACCTTATGCAATTGTAGGAGCTAGTTAAGCAGTATCTTGAAAGGTTGTTTTTGCATCTAATATTGGTGGAGCTGGAAATCCACAGAGCAGGCTGTCAGGTAAAGAAGATGGGTGCAAAATGCAGAAAGCAAAAATAAATTGGAACCCACAAGCATGAGGTAGAGGCAACGAGGACAGACCAAAACCTCTCAGCTTGGTGATGTGAATATCCTGCTTAAGCTAGGACTCTTTGTCATGGAGATAAACATATGTGTCCAGCCCAGGAGTTGGAGAAGGTGAAGAAATGTGAGAGAATACATTTTTGTTGTTTTCAGCTACAAAGTGTGTGGTAATTTGTTATCGCAGCCTCTGGAAACTAATATAAAGTCCAATGGTCCCTAATAGCCCCTTATCATATTATACCAGTAGATCTACTGTTCTTTCTCAGTTTTGTCTTGTTCAATAGACTTTTCAGTGGTTTTCTATGAGGATAAGAATTAAGTTTTTGAATGAAAGCTGAAAGAGTTTCTCAATAATTTTTGATAATAGAAGGAATCTCAACCTCACACACAGTCACAATCATTTTTTTGTGTGTGTACCAGAACTACTAGCAGATGTACTGCTAAGCTTATATGCAAATAACTTCATCTGTGTTTTCTGTTCTATAAGAACTTCAGCATCAAATTGATAGTAATGTTCTATCCTTATGTCTAAGATTCACCTGAAAAATGTAATATAAAAAAAGACATAATCTAATAACAGGGGTTAAATCCTTCAATTTTTAATGGACTCTAAGTATGAGTCATTATTGTGACTGAAGTAAAGAACAATGGTGGTGGTAAGGGGTTGGGGCAGAGATTTATTTCAGTGCCAGGAATGCTTAGATTTTCTACTCAAGACATCTTCTTTCCTGTAATAGGGCCTTTGAGAAATCAAATGAATAACTAGAAAGGCTCTTGGTGACCACCAAATCAGAAAAGGAAAAGGATAACCCTAATACACATTTCATCTAGGCAATTCTGGTACCATTCCCTCACCCCAGCTCCAATGTCTGAATAAACATTGAAGAATTCTTTACTTTCCTTTTAAAATTCCATACTGTAAAATTCCATTCCATACTTCCAAACATTGAAGAATTCTTTACTTTCCTTCTAAAACTCCTTAAATTAATACAATTTTTACTCACTTAGGCTACAATGTAATTCATTTTTTCCACTTTTTTTAGCTACAATGGTATTCTTGGCCTGCCTCCTTGAGATTTTGTGGATAAAACGTTAAAGAAGAGAGTAGGAGGCCAATAGCATTATCTCCTTCTGACATAAAATTCTTAATAATCATATAGGCAAGATCCTAATTTTACTTATTATGTTTGGTCCTTCCTAATTTTATTCTTCTCTAAAAGCTGGGATTTGGGAGGAAGAAGTTACCAATTTCCCACTCTCATGTTTTGTTTCCATACATTTAGGAAAACAGTCTTATTTGATCAAATCATGTGCACTTATCTTTGGTTGTTATATTTTAAGGAGGATATTTTCAAGTTGGAATACCCAGAAGAGAGCAGTTTTTAGGGACCATAAAGTTAGGTTTTATGAGGATCGATTGAAGGTTTTGGTGATATTTGTCCTGAACAAGGGGAAACCTAAGAAGGCTATTATAGCTATATGTTATGTATAAAAGCTATCATGTGAAAAGGGATTTATTCTGTGTAGCTATAGATTTCAGAACTAAATGGCAGTGAGTAGAATTTTAAAAGAATCAGACTTCAGTTTAAGAGAAGATAGAATTTTTTTTTTAACATTTACAGTTTTCCAAAAAATCAAACATGTTGCGAAGCAGTTACTTTCCTGACACTAAAGATATTCAAGAAAGATCAGATCATCATTTATGTATGTTTTAAAGCCGACTAATGCATTTTATGAAATATATGCACGGCTACATCTAAGTCTGAGGTTTTTAACCTATAATGTATGATCTCTAAGCGACCTTCAGATTTTCTTTAAACTACCTATAATTAAGCAAAATTTTGAGTGTATTTCATTGTATATTTTTCTAAAGAGAGGGCTTATAGCAATAATCAGATGCTTAAAAGGGTCTTGACTCTTGAACAGGTTAGAAATCTTTGCTGTAAGTTTTCTTGCAACTCTAGAGTTCCAAGATTCTACTCAGAGTAATAATGTGGTAATTATTTTTTTCATTTAACTTTTATTAGTTTAGACAAATTCTAGCTTCTACCTACATTGTTGTAAATTTATTATGTTTTTGGCCTCTGCTTAGTGGGTATTTATTTTTATTGTTAATTGTTTTATTTGCTATAGAAAAGTATATGGTGTCCACTTAGAATTACTTTAGGAACGTGGGTTGTTTATTTTTGAGGTTATGAAGCATCCGTTGCGTCAGAAATAAGTATTGCACACATAATGTACTCAATATCTCTGGAGCTTTAAAACTCTTAAATAAAAATGATTAATGGTTGTCACGATGGGCAATGTCAGGAGAAATAGATTTCTAAACTGTTAAATATAGCTGAGAGACTATTAAAAATGACAATTGAAATGAGTTCAGATGAATTGAAAGATCTTTTTATGAATTTATATAAGGAAGAAAATGTATCTCTGAGGGCAAAATTATTCTCTACAGTACCCAATATGAAGAACTTTAGTGCACTTTGTCCTTCTTTATAATTATTGCTGGGATTTGAAGGACTCTGTTTTCTGTTAGCCACTGGGGAAATCAGATGAAAATGACCTTTAAATAAATAATTATAAACTAGGTTTCATCGCAATCTTCAATCACTTCTCTCTTTTTGAATATACTTTTAATATGTTTTTCTGATTATTCTGAAGAGTAGATTTTGAATAAATTTGGGCTTTGAAGTACTTTAGAAAGATTTCTATCTAAATTCCTCAAATCTGTAAAAGAGAGAGGAATATAAACTGATGCAGCAGCTTAAGTACATCTGGAATAACCAAGAAAGAAACACATTAAAGTTAATTAGGACAAAAAAAAAAAAGCAGCTTTTATCTCATACTTATATGGATGAAAAAATGATTCTAAATTATAACTTTTCTTTAGCTAAATTCGCCAAATGTATATCCAGGGAGATACAGTTTTTCAGCATGAGATTTTAGACCACTCAGCTAGTTATCTTACTTCCTTAAAGATAAGCAGGTATACTGGAACTTGCAGCTAACTGTAGGTTGTTGCTTCTTTCCCTTTTCATCAAAAATGAGAACATCTGTAATCATCACAGCAGGATGATGGCCTGTGTCTCTTGGATGATGTCCAGCAAAGAACTCCGTTAGGCTATGTTTGGATAGCCCCACATGAGGAGACTAGAAATTACTGAGGAATAGCTGAAAAGAAGAAAATTCTGAGTTTGTAAAACAAAAATAGCCCATGCTGTAAAATAAATTAGAATGTTCAATATGAAATGTGGCAAAGAAATGAGATATAATTAAGGATAAACATAAGGATGTATTTTATAAAGAACAATCTTAAAAACTTCAGAAATAAATTATGATAATTTTTATTATTACATAAAATGTACTAAGTAAGAATACATTCAAATCTAAGTTATGGCTTAGTATCTAAACACGAGGAAATTATTTTCTCTCAGAGAGAGGGATGTAAGGGTTGGCTGAGTTCATATTTCACAATGAAGATAAAATGATAAACATTAAGTGACTGCATTTGTGCTTAAGAAGAGAATATAGTTGTGTGATTGGGAATGGAATGAAAGGCAAACCCAGGAAAAGAGAGATGAGAAAGAGGAAGCAAATTATGGAAGAGAATGACAAAAGATTTTTAAAAATGAAAAAGGAAGCAAGAAGAAAGAAATGAGAGATGTAGAAGAGGAGTGAATAGAAAGAATGAAAAAAAAAAGCACAATTATATTTATGCCTGGTTTATATCTACATTGACACATGTTCTCATATTACATCTACAGTCCTAACTCCCTTACTAGATTATCTGCATTAGTATTAACTATTCCTTTGGGGAGAAAATAGGCAACAATGTTTTTTTTTCGAGGATAGTCCCAATTAGACTTCTACAGTGCTCTCAAATTATAACCATAAGCTGTAATTCATATGACATAAAACATATGTTTATTTTAAATGTCCAACAGAGAAAACCTGCAAAAAGAAAACTACATATTGTTCAACAATAGCTACGTTCCATCATTCCTGGAGATTTGACCATAATGTTCCCTGTTGGAGAGTGGTTAAAACGCATGGACGGATGATCCCTGAATTATTGCCCAGATCCTTTACTCTAAGTGATTTTTCCTTTAAGTCTTCAGTATGTACACCTAGATTCACAAAATGTATAGTGAAGACATAGTTCTTCATCCTTGGTCCTATACTCCATATTCTGAGCTTTCAATAAGATATACTTTGTTCATGATGCACCATAGAGATAAAGACCTAAAGCTTAGAAAAATATTTGAATATGAGTCCCAGTTCTGCTTCTCATTAGCTCTATGACCTTAGAAATTTATTTGATCTCCCTGAAAAATGGCAATAATAAGAGCTACCTTGAGATATTGTTTTGAAGATTAAAGAGTTAGAGAATATACAGTTAGCACAATGGATGACACTTAAGTGTCAATACATATGATTCTTTGTCATTTTTATTCCTAAAGGTACTCTATTCTTCACCTCACCTTAAAGATTGCTTCCTAAGTTCTACACTCTGGCCGGTCATCACGTTTTCTCAAAGACATTGATTACTTTTAACCTGTTGTAGAATTCATGGCAGGAGACAGGGATCAGTCTGCTCTGCTCAGTATTTGGAAGAAATAGGCAAGATATAAGGATGCTTTCTAGGTAATACTTTAGTACTTCCAACAATATCGGTTTCAGTTTGCTCCTAAATTATTACAGTAGGTGATAATATGAATTCAAATGGAACTTAACCCTTGAAAATGCCCACTCATATTATTTTTCAATAGTAAGTAAAAAGTTTTATGAAGATAATTGTAAATTTATATGTGGTTGTAAGAAATAATAAAGAGAGATTCTATGTACCCTTTACTCAGTTTCCCCCATTGGTAACTTTTTTATAAAACTGTAGTATAATATCACAACCAGGATATTGGCAAGGATACAATCCATCTATTTAAGTTTCCTCAATTTTATTTGTACTTATGTTTATGTATGTTTGCGTGTGTATTTGCTCACATTTTTATTGAGTTTTATCTATTTTCATCATATGTATAGGTGTTTGTATTTGCCACTACAGTCAAGTTATTAAACAGTTAAATCACCACAAGAATTATTCATATTGACTTTGGATAACCATAATCCACCTTCCCTCTGACTACTCTCCCTTGCCAGAAACCACTAATCTGTGTTCTATTTGGAATATTTTCTCATTATTTCCTCTTCATATATTTGTCAGATTTTTTTACAGCAAAAGAGAGACTGGGGACATATATAAAGTCTCTTTCTTTTAGGAATATGGCCAGAAGAAGGAAAGATTATGATACTCATGCATTAGTAATTTTTGTCCAGCTTACCATAGATAATATTTGATTCTACCATATATGTAAAATAATTAAATGGTCTCTGACATATGGTTAGCCCTTGCTAAATGCTCTTACTTCTACCATCATCTTTTTTTGTATTATTGTTGTATTATTGTTATTATCATAAATAATAGATATTATATAAAATTTATATTTATATTTTCTTGAAGACATTATTACCTTTCATGACACTGTGCCTTTACTTTCTCTTGGTATATCTGTTATTATTCAATGCTATAATTTTTGTCCTTAAGACCTTGTTTTTAGAAACCCTGTCTGAACTGTACACTTTCTCATTATAGTGAATGACATCAGGCCGAGTCCAGATAAATTCCTCAGTATGGACACACTCATTCTTCCAGTTGCTGATTGTTGGCTGCTGACAATCTTCAGCTGTGTCCTTTTCAAGGCTTTGCCCTCTGCTACAGTATTTTGTTTCACTATAGGTCAAACACAACCCTTCAGGGGCAAACTGTATCCAGTGAGTGGTCAATGCAGGGGTGGGGGTATAAAGTCCAGGTTTCCTCTCCCTGAATGCAGCTAATTCTCAAGGACTTGAGAGCTAGCCAGCACCAGAGCTCCCTGGGGGACAAACTAAGGCCTTTCTTGAGATTGTATCACACCTCTTCCCTATCTTTTTTCATTCTCCCCGAGGTTACTCCCCAGTAAACTTATTAAGCTCAAATATCAATTTAAGAATTTACCTCCCAAGAACCCAACCTATTAGAGCCATTCTCTACTACCCTTGAGTATTTTTCCTCTGTGTTTCCAAATATTTCTGTGAAAATATTTATAGGATTTGGACTTTATCAAACTAATATTTTCCCCCAAAGTATTAAGCTAGTCACATTTGTTTCACTTCAAATTTCATGCTTAAACAACATTCATTCAATCACTCAACATATATTTATTGAGAAGTTACTATGTACCAAGCACTCCACTGAATTCTGAGAATACAGTGGTGAACAAGACCAATGCTCCATTTCATGAAGCTTATTGTCCATTAAAAGACACTGATGTTTTGAAACATGAAATGTACACATAACCTTGTTCTCTTCTTTTGTGTTGTCTTGCCTAAGTTGGATAGATTACAATTCTTGTCCTTTCTTCTCTTCCAAGAAGAAAGTTTCCCTATATCGAAAGGTAGAAATCAGCATTGCCCCAAGAAAAACAAAGCAGTGAAGAATCATCAGAAACTGATAAAGAAACTGTGTTATTAATTTGCAGACTTTGTCAGCTTTATATTTTTCAGACTGATATCCTTGAATTCCTAACTACATCCCTGTGTTAGACGTCTCCAAAAATAAAGATGGTTCATCTATTCTTTACTTATATCTATTCTACGTCTCTCTTCTGTCTCTCATATCCTTTTAGCATTGAAGCGATTGATATAAAAAAACTCTCTTAATTATAATATTGATCTGAAAAGTAGAAAATCTCTCACACCTAAGCATTATGTAGCTATGGTGTTTACAGTGTATTATTTAGATCCAAGAATCGAACAAGATGTGGATAAAGAGGAGACCAAAAAGGCAGTTGCAAGAGGTATCCATCCATCAATAAGGGGTGGCAGAGAACAACATCCCTGGTAATGTTACAAGGTGGAAAACTTTGTATTTACCGCAATTCTTTTCAGGGAGAATAGTGTATATGGCTGAAAAGAAAATACTTGGAAAATGAAAAAAACTGCTTGAGATAGGGGGCATGACTCCCAGGGTTCACGCTCACATAACAGTATATGGTCATTAATGTGCCTTCCTAGGAGGGCAGGTATGGTTCATTGCATGCATTCATTTTATTGAGAAGAGTCTGCAAATATGGGGCCAGGGTTAATTTCTTTTCTAGTAGTTTTCCTTGTTAACTCTTTCTCACATACCATTCACACTCTCTTATAACAAAATGATCAATAAATAATAAAGGCTAGTGGCTAGAAGGTACAATGTATGTTGGCCTGAATCTGCTTGGGACATCTACGAGTGGCTGATAGCAGCTTCTTTTTTGTCTGAAATATTTATACTAACCAGAGGGCCAAAGGTTAATTTGTGTCCCCATTTACCCTGGTGTCCTTCAGGAACAGCTGTGGTTGAGGAAAATAGCATTACTTCCCTCGTGACAACTTCCAGTTCAGTAAGAATGAGAGAGGAGAGGATGCAGAGAAAACAAGCAACTTCATACATGCTGCATGTAATAATCTCCTGTCTTTGTAAAGGAAAGCTGAGGTGGATATTTCACTCATGAAAAATCAGTCTGTTGTCTAATAACACACCCATCTCAGGCGAAAAGGCAGCATAGCTTGTGTAAAAAAGATCTACCCTCAAATATTAAATATATTTTTAAAATCATGAAATACTTTAATTTCATAAAATGCTTGAAAATGTTTATTATCTACTTAAAACTGAACACTCAGTGAAATAGTCCTTAATTTCTTAGTTGGCATTGAAATATTTGAATATTATTTCTCCCCTTTTGTGCAATATCCATGTGGTGAAAAATTGACTGTGTACATTGATTTTATATTACATTCATTTTATATTACTTTATATAGACTTTTATGTTCAAAGAGTATAATTGTAATAAAAAGGAGTTTTATAGTTATGAAATATAACTTTTAAAAAGTTTATGGTTCTTATTCAAAATTTAGAATTTGCTAAACTATAAACTTTTTACTTGTGGGAGAGAGACTATGTCATAGCACAAAATATAATCTTTTTTAACCATTAATAACAGATGGCGATAGTGGTTTTCTATAGACAGTCTCTTTGGACTTATGAAAAACAGGACCTCTGAACAGCCTTTTGGAATACATCTTCTGTGTATTCTGCCACTCATGGTGATGGATCTGCCTCCTTATTTATTATTTGGTATTGCCCAAGTGGCTGAATTCAAGAGAAGAATACAAATTTCTATAATTAAAATAAATTTAGGTGGACAATAGGGTACAAGTTAATTTTAAACTATTCTCTGTGTAACTGATGAGATTTCGAAAAGCCACATGAATGTTTTCTAAATTTTCTTAGTGTCCTGGGTTAACGTGATAAGAAACTTTTATTAAGGCTGATAATGATATAATGGCGTGATCAGGCTAGAAGCCAGCAGAGCCAGAGTAATCAGGCTTGATTTCAGTGTTCTCAGAGACCTGAGACTTGGATCAGGTGGGAGGTCCTCATAATTCTCCCAGCTATGGATGAGCTGTTTCACTGTTCTTATATTTAACTCCTAATGCAAAGGGCAAGAAAAAGGGCCTCTTTTAGGTCCCCTAGCCATTATCAATCAAACAGTTTTCATTGTTTCGGTTAGGCTCTCCTATATTCCATAAAAGTTGAAGAGTCTCTCTCTGTTCTTCAGGACTTTTGGCTTCAAATGGAAATTATATTTCCAAATTCAATCACCTAGAAACATTGAGCTATAGAACTAGAAGAACCTTAGATATCATTACAAGAGGAAGATTTTTAAGCAACTGCTTTTCCTTTTTCAAACATTATAACATATTTTCAAACGATAATCATATCAAAGAAAGTTTTAGATGGCAGCATCTAAAGGAAACTTTAGCTTCAGTATCATAAGGAGACTCATTCAATATATCTTGTGGCTTTTTATACTAATGCATTTTTCTCCCAGAGGCCTAAAAGTATACTCTATCTGTTTCTTGTTACTAAATCCTTGAGTGATGCTATATGAGATAGGGAGAAAAAAATATAACCAATTTCATAATGATACAACACTCCAATAATGATTGGATTGCATAGAAGAGCATCAATGTGAAAATCTATAAAATGAAGATATAGTCTATATATAAATATATATTTTTAATTAAGAATCTTACAAAATGTAGCATGTGTTATATCTTTTAGATAGAATGACCTTCCCATAATATTCACTGTAGCTTTTCCATTTCATAGTTATTTTCTGCCTTCCACTCTCAGTGAAGCTTTTCTTTAATAATTACCAGAAACAACAACATTGTCAAGTTTCTATGCCATATCTTCTTGACATTGCATTTTCCAACCACTCTATAACTGCTCTTTCACTCTGTTTTTAGTTAATATAAATTTTCCTTTAGCTTTTATCTATCTCATTTTTTTCTAACTTGCTGTAATAATGTAATAGAAAGATTTCTGGAATTCGAGTGAGAATATTCATGTCAAATTCTACCTCACACAGGGTTTGAGAGAACATGGGCACTTAACTTATACCTAGAATTTTAGTATTTTCATTTGTAAAATGGAGATGGCATCTACCTTAAAAAATTGTTATATCAAAATATAAACATATATATAATTTGTACAATAAACATATACTAAAATGATATACACAAAAAACATGTAATACAAGTATGTATTATAATCAATGTAAAAAGAGTAATTCTGGTATCAGACCTTTGTTCTTTTGTCTAATTAAAGCTGTCATTAATTCTGTGATATCATCTAACATCAAAAGTGTCGTAGAATCAAGGAATTATATATATGTAGCTGAGAAAAATGCTATTTAAAATGACAGCCGACACAGACATGTTTGCTTTGTAAGATCTTAGAATAATCTCACTCAGGTGTGTGGCCCTTTGTTAAAGAAAATACCTTGAAAGACTGCGGTGACTGCAATAGAGGAAATTTCTAGGGCACTCTCTGGGAGCCCCTAAAGAGAATTAAATTACTCTGTATAATTAAGCATCAATTTTGAGCTGCCAATTCTTTTTTCACTTTTGTTACATTCTTGTCATTCTTTTTTTGTTTAATTTAAGTTTTTAATTAAGTTTATTAGGGATAACATTGGTTAATACAATTAGAAGTTTCTAGGTGTACATTACAATTTGACATCTGTATATTCTATTGTGTGTTTACCACCCAAACTCCAATTTCTTTCAGCTACCACATATTTGATCCTCTTTACTCATTTACCCCCTATATTTGATCCCCTTTACCCTGTCTACCTCCCCGCTCCTCCACCCCACTAGTAACCACTAGTCTATAGTCCTCTGGTAACCACTAGACTATAGTCTATGTCCATGAGTCTCTGTTTGTTTGTCCTGCTCATTTGTGATCATGTGATTTTCAACTTTTTCTGTCTGGCTTATTTCGCTGAAGCATAATTATCTCGAGGTCCATCCATGTTGTCGCAAATGGCAGTATTTTCATCAATTCTTATGGC
>NW_024351733.1:735196-751036 GCF_902729225.1 Pteropus medius
GATATCCTACAACTAAAAACAGAGCACCAAATTACTTGAGGTAAAAGCTATCCTTTTATTTCCTATATTCTTCCTTTTCATTTCACCCTTAAAACTTTCTGCTCCACTAACCTTTCTAAATCATGGCTCTAATCAAGTTATTCCCAGTTTAAAACTTCAATGACCCTTCACTGCCTAGAAAAGTTAAAATAGTGCTTCTGACTTTCAGGCCAATGCTCATTATGACAATTCATTCGATTTTCTACATTTATTTACCATATTTTTAATCCAAATTTATTTTATGTCAGATAAACCCTGTACTTTTCCTGCCTCCAGAGTTTTGTTCCTATTGTTTCTTACTAGAGGAGACAGCTAAACTTCTAAACTTTCCCTTAAACACTATTTGAAATGCAATGTTTTAAATGCCATATCATTTTTCTGAATCTTTTTTTTACTTGATAACTTCCTTCTCTGAACTTTGTTGTATTTTTATTGTATATTTATTTCATTTGCAACATATAATATTCTTTCTTATAGTTATTTGTGATCTTGTCTTATTTTTGTGTGGATTACAAAATCTTTGAGAACATGGTTCAATCATTTTTATATGTTCTGCATCACATAGCACAGAATCTTAAACATACGGTCGGATATAAATTTATCAGTGACAACAAAAATGCCATCTCTTTCATGAAAACTTCCTGATCACTCAAGTCCTTTTTTTATCTCTGCAGTCTGAAATTCTATAGTACCCAATCTTAGCATCAGTTGTTTCAGCAGTTAATTACTTATTTAATGGTGCTGTATGTCACTGCAGTAGTTTTAAAGCTACTTGAGGTTGGGGGCAGTTTTCATTATCTCTTTTTTATTCTTCATAGTACCTGAATACACAAGTGGATTCATGAATACTCGTTGAATTAGATTGAACGTAGTAATCTTTCATACTTCTTCCAAAATGCCACACATTTGGCATGCAAATGAAACATCAATAAATTAATGGACAATTGTGAAAATATCATGAAAGTTGCACATAAAATTCAGCTTCTTGAGAGGAATATTTCTCTGCACCCATCCAAATAGTCTGCTAACCCCATCCCAGCTTCATTTACTCTAAAATTATTCATTACAAAGCTGCAGTTTGATGTACAACTATTATTCTGAATAACCATCCATTTGTTCATCATTTAAGCCTTTACTTCAAAAAGATTTCTCCCCATTGCTCATTTCTTTATACTTTATAAAATATATGCATCGGACCTACTATCTTGCCTTTGCCTCTTTTCTGGCAGGATTCTAGTCAGAGTGAATTATCCTCAAAAAAAAATAAGTATATTTGTCAATCAAGAGAGAAGTTACATGTAAATATGTCTTCCTTAAAGTTTCTTTCAATTCCCAATGTGAGAAATATATTGTCATGAAATAATTTAGAGGCTGGTTACAAAGAAATACATGATCCCTTCTTTAAGCATTCATCTAACATTTATAGGTTTTCATAGATTTATATAATATGTGACTTCATAGAATTAATCAGGGCAATACTATTCTTCCCTCTTGAAGTTATTGAAAACATATAACTAACAGAACTCTGTATTATTTTGTTATATAAGATGAGGAATTTTCAAAAAGTTCTTTTATAAACTTAATTTTATTGTCTTAGTAAAGCCAGTAAACTTCTATAAGCTAATTATGGTACTGTATTACTATTAACAATAATTAAATACTAACTGCTTCTTATTTTGCTATGTCTTGGGTGTTAACATCTGCTCTAGACTATAAAAAAATGCTGAACAATATAAATGACAGAAAAATCACTGAACACACTAACAGAAACACATAGAAATAGAAACACATAGAAAAAATCCTTCAACGATTTTTTTTCCAAAGGTTTTAAGAGGAAGCTACAGGGAGATTTGTTAAAAGTAGTTAAAAATACCACTGTGGAATCCTCAAATTTAACAAAGAATAATGGAAAGAACGTAAAATTAATTGTATTGTTTTCTAGTGATGACTAAAATGTTCAAATATAAACACTTCATAAAAAATGAATCTCATTATCATTATCATTTTAATGTGCTTTCAGACATATGCATATTCTTGCTATATTACTAATGGTGTTCTTTCAGGCCTGCATTCACACTCAGTGCTATTATAATGTTTTCTTATAACGATTTCTATTTAAATGCAAAGTATTATGAGGCTAGGCATTACTGGCTTTTTCTTTTTATGTGCATTTTTAGAATGTAATTCAGCTTAGCATTTCTTCCATTTCTTGATTTTATGATGAAAATAAAATGTCTTAAATATTTTGTAAATAATATTTTTGTATTTATTATAAAATATCAGACTGGAAAATTAACAGAACTAAATTTTTACAATTATTGGAACTCTTTTAAGATTATTACTTACTTATTGTCCCTTACTGTTCTAAGCAAAATCTCTATTTCATCATAGTGTCTGAAACATATTTCTTCAGTGAATATATACTTTTATATTGCTTCAAAATATTATTCTCTTTATAGCTGTGAGCATCCACAAGATTATGCTCTGGTTTGTTATATGAAGTTGAAATTTTCACTGTGTAAATTACTACTTGCTGGTAACTTTTAATGAGCTGCTTAGGTAGACCAAAATACTAATAAAAATTTCAATAAGAATTAAAGATCTACCATAATCTTGTGTTTTGAAATTTAAAATATTTTACTCTGTCCCTTCCCCTTATGTTTGAGGTTCTACAAGTTATTGGTCTGTTACAGTTTGTTTCCAATTTTTTATTATCTACATATTGAAAGTATTCATCCTTTTCTAAATTTCCATTCCCTGTCTAATTTAATTGCTAATCTATCTCAGCTTCCTTTCTTCCAAAGAATGGGGAAATAGTAAAAGAAAATTCATGAAGAAGAAAGTGGAAACTAAAGAAGATGGCAAAAGCAGAGGGAGATTCACAGAATGCTTGAAGTAAAAGACACCCTCAGAACTTTCGATTCTGGATAAGAAGGGGTGAACTCATTCCATTGCATTTCTCTCACTGTATACAGCTGCAAAAACTGGATGGAATGTGTAGGGAGGACATTTGAGCTTTCTAAAAGGTAAATGTTAGCAGGCAGGTTAGGAAAGAATGGTGGAATTTGAAATGTCCCCAAATTAGTGGTGAATTTACCTTTTTTGTTTTTTTTGTTTTAATTATTTATTTATTTTATCACTTTATTTGATTAGTTTCAAGTATATAATACATTAGTTAGACATTTATATAGTTTATAAAACGATCACTCTAATTGCTCCTTCTCGCCTCTGGTTTTCCACCTAGCCAATATATTAATGCCAACTGCATTCGCTATGCCATGCTCGCCATCCCTGTGACCATCTATCAACTACTAATTTGTACTTCTTTAACCCTTTACCTCATTCTCCCAGCCCTTCAACCCCTCTCCCCTCTGTCCATCACCAAATTGTCCTCTATATTTATGTGACTGTTTTTGATTAGTTTGTTTTGTTTCTTAGATTCCGCATATAAATGAAATCATATGGTATTTATCTTTCTCTGTCTGACTTATTTCACTCAACATAATAACCTCTAGGTCCATGCATGTCATTACAAATGGTAGGATTTCATTTTTTTAATGGCTGAGTAATATTTCATTGTATATATGAACCATAACTTCTTTATCCAATCGTCTGTTGATGGGCATTTAGGTTGCTTCCATATCTTGGCTATTGTAAATTGTGCTGCCGTGAATACTGGGGTGCATAGATCTTTATGAATTATTGTTTTGTTTTTCTTTGGATAAATACCCAGAAGTGCAATTGCTGGGTCAAAAGGTATGTCCATTTTTAAGTTTTTGAGAAACCTCCAGACTGTTTTCCATAGTGGCTGTTCCAATTTGCAAGCCCACCAACGAGGTATGAGGGTTCCCTTTTCTCTGCATTATTGTCAACACTTGTTGTTCTTTGATTTATTAATGATAGCCATTCTGACAGGTGTGAGGTGATATCTCATTGTGGTTTTAATTTGCATTTCTCTGATGATTAATGACTTTGAGCATCTTTTCATATGTCTATTGGCCATTTGTATTTCCTCTTTGTATCTGTTCAAGTCTTCTGCCCATTTTTTAATTGGATTGTTTTTGTTGTTGAGTTGTATGAGTTCTTTATATATTTTGGATATTAACCTCATCAGATGTATCATAAGTGAATATCTTCTCCAAAACATTTGGTTGACTTTTTGCTTTGTTGACGGTTTCCTTTGCTGTACAAAAACTTTTTAGTTTGATGTAGTCCCATTTGTTTACTTTTTTCTTTTGTTTCCCTTGCTCGGAAAGATATATCCAAAAAGAAATTACAGTTACCAATATCAGAGAGTTTACGGCCTATGTTTTCTTCTAGAAGTTTTATGGTTTCGGGTGTTACATTTAAGTCTTTAATCCATTTTGAGTCTATTTTTGTATACGGTGTTAGAAGGTGGTCTAACTTCTTTTTTTGCATGTAACTGTCCAATTTTCCCAACAACATTTATTGAGTATATAAGCGTGGATTTATGTCTGGGCTCTCTATTCTGTTCCATTGATCAATGTATCTATTTTTATGTCAGTACCATACTGTTTTGATAACTGTAGCCTTGTACTATATAGTTTGAGTTCACGTAATGTGATACCTCTAACTTTGTTCTTTCTCAAGACTGTTGTGGCTATTCAGGGTCTTTTATGGTGCCATATAAATTTTAGGATTATTGGTTCTAGCTCTATGAAAAATGCCATTGGTATTTTGATAAGGATTGCATTGAATCTATAGATTGCTTTGGGTAGTATGGCCATTTTAATGATGTTGATTCTTCCTATCTATGTGCACAGTATATACTTCCATTTGTTTGTATCTTCTTCAATTTCTTTTTTCAATGACTTATAATTTTCTGAGAATAAGTCTTTTACCTCCTTGGTTAGTTTGATTTCCAGGTGTTTTATTGTTTTCGATGCAATTATTAATGAGATTGTTTTCTTAATTTCTCATTCTGAAAGGTTATCATTGGTGTATAAAAAATGCCACTGACTTCTGAATATTTATTTTGTAATCTGCTACTTTACTGAGTTCATTGATCAGTTCTAGCAGTTTTTTGTTTTGTTTTGTTTTGTTTTGTTTTTGTGGAATCTTTAGGGTTCTCTCTATATAGTATCATGTCATTGGCAAATAACAAGAGTTTTACTTCTTGCTTTCCAATTCTGATGTCTTTTATTTCTCTTTCTTGTCTTATTGCTGTGGCTAAGACTTCCAATACAGTGTCAAAGAGGAGTGGTGAAAGTGGGCATCCTTGTCTTGTTCCTGATCTTAAGGAAAATGCTTTCAGTCTTTCCCCATTGAGGATGATGTTAACTGTAGGTTTGTTATATATGGCCTTTATTATGTTGAAGTATGTTCTCTCTGTTCCCTCTTTGCTGAGAGTTCTTATCATAAATGGATGCTGGATTTTGTTGAATGCTTTTTCTGCATCTATTGATATGATCACATGGTTTTTATCTTTCGATTTGTTAATGCAGTGCATCACATTAATTGATTTGCAGATATTGTGCCAAGCTTGCATCCCAGGAATAAATCCAACTTGATCATTATGCATGATATTTTTAATGTATTGCTGAATTCAGTTTGCTAATATTTTGTTGAAGATTTTTGCATCTATGTTCATTAGAGATTTTGGCCTGTAAGGAAGTCAAAGCACAATTCTCTGGACAGAGGATTGAGAAGAGATATCACCAAAGGTGAGGAGTTTGGGAAAGTGACCCCATAATTTTGTTTGTGATATCCTGCACTCATTCTTAAATGACTCATGCAGTTCATCTGATCCTATTCAACACAGGAAAAACTTTTAAAACCAAACTAATAGATAGGTCAAGGCCCAGGTTCCAGATTGATGGCACACAGTGGACAAACCAGAACAGCAATACAACTGCTTTGAAAACTGAAATGTCATTGGAACCACAGCCCACTGAAGGTGGGATGGAAGTTGTGGCTTGAAATTAATCAGGTCGACTGCCTTCTGAAAAGATCAACATTATTCTTAGGATTTAAACAACACTCAGTGTATTATAATATATTCGAAATATCTAGGATATGTAAGTGAGGTAAATATCAATACACATGGAACAGATGCAGATGCCAAGATGACACAGATGTTGGAAACAATATGACAGAGTTAAAATAACTATTACAAAAATAATGTAGGAAGAATCACAAACTCTCTTAAAACCAGTGAATGTAAAGGATATCTCAGGATAAAAATCAATATATAAAGAGAACCAAATTAAAAGTTTAGCATGAAAAATGGAATTGTAAATAAAAAAGAATGGAAGAAAAAAGTAAGGCAAAAAACCCAAATAAAAACAAACTTGCAAGAAAAAATACCAGAATGGAAATGACAGAGGAAAGAGTCAGTGAATGCAAATAAATCAGGTATTACATCAATTTTAAAGTCTTAACTCCTCCAATTTGAAGACAAAGATTGTCAGACTGGATAAAATCCTAACTGCATGCTGCTTAAATGAGACAAATCTTAAATATAAGAAAGATAAAATTTTTAAATAAAATGATAAAAATATAAGATGAAAACACTAAACAGTAAAGACATTTGTGCAGCTCTACAAATTTCGGATGGAATTTTTTGAAAATCAAGAATTATTATTAATTATAAAGAGAGGTATCCTGTAATGATAAAATGGTTAATGAACTGGGAACACATAACTACCCTTAATTTGTATGACCTTGATATATTCTAAGAATATATAAAGAAAGAAAATGACAAAAGTAAAAACATAAATAGAAAATTTCACATACAGAGTGGGGGATTTTAACAGATGTCTCCCAGCACCTGCTAGGCAAGAAAATCAGTAAGGATACAAAAAATCAGAACAATTATCAAACTTTACATAATTTACATGCATAATATACTGGACAGAGCACTTGTAGAAAGAGATTCTAATAAAGTACACATTTCTAAAATTATAGCATTTATAAATTTTCTAAAATTATATGTTCAGCTATAAAGTAGGTTCTAGCAGACTCCATAGGACTGAAATTATACTGAATATGTTATCTATGCTCATTGGAATAAAGAAATAAAAAAAGCAAAATAATAACAGGAAAACCTCCAACAATTTAAAAATTAAACACAACATCTCTGTGTAACCTAAGATTCATAGAAGAGGATGAAATATAAAGTAAAACATAGTATGAACCAAATGATTCTGAGAATATATATTAATAAAACTTGTAGAATGCAGTTATAGCAGTATGTAGAAGAAAATTAATAACTTTAAAATGATATACTAGAAAAAAGTTAAAAATTGTTTATATAATAAACTGTATAGTAGAGGAAGTAGGACAGAAATAATTTAGATATGAGCAAAAATTAATAAAATGGAAAACAATGCAGAATATAGAAAATGAACAGTTAAAATTTGTTCCTTTAAAATTTCTAATAAAATTCATAACTCCTTGGAATAACTGATTAAGAAACAACAAAAGAAAGCACAGACTTCCATACAATAAAAAAGAGCAATATTACATGTTATATGGATGTTATCAAGACAAAAATGTATAAATAAATTTATGCCATTTATTTTGAAAATTTGATACAATGGAATAAGAAAAATGAAAAATATTATTTCACAATATGTATAATTAACATTCTCACATGGAAGGTCTAAGATCAGATGACTTTGAGAATTCTACCAACTAATTAAAGAAGAGAAATTTTAACCTTAGCAGAATTATTAAAAAACAGAAAACAATAATATTTATCAACTCTTTTTATGATGCTAGCAAAACTTTGACTCCCAACTATAGGTAAAAATCCTAAATAAAATATTATCAACATCAATAATATATGAAAAGGAAAAAAATCACTATCAGTTTGATATTTGTTGAAAGAACATATAGTTAAACATTTAAATATCTGACAATAGAATTTACTAGATTAATATTTGGTTCTACCTCCCAACATTGGGACATGCTCAGTCATCCCTTCTTTTAAAATAGTAGTCTTGAACACATATTGCTACTTGAACAAATTGGATTTCTATAAACTAAAGAGCTGGTGAGCTCTTTAGAAAGTCACCAACAGTGACATGTCCATATATTTCCTACTTCAATATTTATATAGGGGCTTTTCCCCAATATGTACATATTAAATTTTTCTCTTATCTTTTTTCAAGGCATTTATTCCTTCTCAAAGTGAGAAATGCCCACAGGTTCATCTAGTTCCCAAATCTAGTTTGAAATAAATGATGTTCGGTTTTTTGCACTGATTCATTAAGTCCAGATGTGGCTCCTTTTTATGAAAATGATACATTACCCACTCCTAATATATTCATTATAAAATGATGGATAAGAAATAGTACAAATTCTTTTAATAAGGGTTTGGGGGAAGGAATTCACAGTTGTTTTTGGTCCACGATATGTATCATAACTTATTAAAAGGATTAATATTGATTTTCTGTGTTCAATGTGATAAGCTCTTTATAGATGTGATGGATTAATTATATTAATCGGTTTTTGAATAATGAACCAGCCTTGTATATCTGAAATAAATATCACTTGGTCATGGCGTATTATTCATTTTGTACATCGTTGGAGTCAGTTTGCTAATATTATGCTGAGGATGTTTACATTTATGTTCATTAGAGACATTGGTCTACGGTTTTGCCTTCTTGTAATAATTTTTATCTAAGTTTGGTATTAGAGCAATGTTGACCTCATAGAATGAGTTAGAAAATATTCCCTCTGCCTCTATTGTCTGGAAGAGATTATACAGAATTGGTATAATTTCTCCCTTAAATATATGGTAGAATTCACTAGTGAAACCATCTGAACTTGGTGCTTTCTGTTTTGAAAGGTTATTAATTATTCATTGAATTTCTTTAATTGATATAGGCTTATTCAAATTATATATTTCTCCTTGTGTAAATTGTGGTTGCTGTATCTTTCAAGGAATTGGTCCATTTCATCTAGGTTATAAAATTTGTGGGCATAATGTTGTTCACAGTATTATTTTATTATCCTTTTAATGATAGGATCAGCAGTGATGTCCTCTCTTTCCTTTCTGATAGTAGTAATTTCTGTCTTTTTCCTTTGGGTTAGCCTGGCTAGAATTTTATCAACTTCATTGATATTTTCAAAGAACCAGCTTTGGTTTCATTGATTTTCTCTATTGATTTCCTGTTTTCAATTTCATTCATTTCTGCTGTTTTCTTTTTCTTTTTCTTTTTCTTTTCTTCTCTTTGCTTTAGGTTTATATTGCTCTTCTTCCCTTAGTTTCCTATAAATGTAGAACATTGGATTTAGATATTTCTTCTTTTATAATATATGCATTTAATGCTATAAAATTTCCCTTAAACACTCTGTTTACTAAATCACACAAATTAATGAGCGGTGTTTTCACTTTCATTTAGTTCAAAATATTTTAAAATTTCTCTTGGGACTTCTTTGAACCACATGCTATTTTAAAATGTGTTGTTTACTTTCCATTTATTTTGGGATTTTTTTTTCCCAGTGATCTTTCTATTATTTCTTTAGTTTAATTCCATTGCAGTCTGAGAGCATTCTTTGTACGATTTCTGTTTAAAAAATTGGCTAAAGTATTTTATAACCCAGAAGTTGGTCTGTTTTGTTGAATGTTCCTTGTGAGCTTGAGACAAATGTATATTCTCCTGTTGTTGGATGAAGTGTTTTATAAATGTCAATTAAATCCAGTTGATTGATGGTACTGTTCTGTTCAACTGTAACCTCACTGATTTTCTGCCTACTGGTTCTGTCAATTACTGAAGGAGGGGTGTTGAATCTTCAATTATAATAGTGGATTCATCTATTTTTTCTTGTAGTTCTGTTTTGTCTCATGCATTTTGATGTTCTCATGTTAAACACATGCACATTAATGACTGTTATGTCATTTTGGGGAAATGACCAGTTTATTATTATAAAATATCCCTTTTTGCTTCTGATAATTTTCCTTGTTCTAAAGTCTGCTTTATCTGAAATTGATATAACTAGGTTAGCTTTTTTGATTAGCGTTAGCATGACATATCTTTTTCCACACCTTTACTTTTAGCATAGCTGTGCCCTTATATTTAAAGTGGGTTTTCTATAGACAAGATGTAGTTGGGTCTTGTCTTTTTATTTATTCTGTCAGTCTCTGTTTTTTAGTGTATGTAGATTATTTAGTGTATGTAGAACATTGCCATTTAAAGTGATTATTGATATAGTTGAATTAATACTCACAATATTTGCAACTATTTTCTATTTCCCTTTTTTTCTTTTTTTTTTCTTCTTTTTTTGTCTCTCACTCTTTTTTGCTTCTCTGGTTTTAATTGAGAAATTTCTGTGAATCCATTTTTTCCTCCTCTCTTAGCATGCTGATTATACTTCTGTTAAAGTTATTTTTTGTGATCACCCTAGAATTCTTAATATATGTACATTTATGAGTAATTTAAATCCACTTTCAAATAACACTCTACTTCTTCATGGGTAGTTCAGGCAAATAACAGATTATTTTCAATTCCTCGCTCTCATCCCTTATAATATTGCTGTCATTCACTTAACTTATCGATCAGCTATCATTACTCAATATATTGTTGGTATAATTATATTAAACAAGCAATAATCTGTTAAATAAGGATAAGAAAAATGAAAATTTTATTTTGCCCTCGTATATTCTTTCTCTAATTCTTTTATTTGTTTATATAGATTTGAGGTCTGACCTATGTCCTGTTCCCTCTCTTTGAAGAATATATTTTAACCTTTGTTGTAGGGCAGATGTACTGATGACAAAATCCTGCAGTTTTTGTTTGTCTGAGAAAGGCTTTATTTCTCTTTCACTTTTTTTTTAATCTAGGTGAAATTCACATAACATGAAACTAACTATTTTAAATTATGCAGTTCAGTGGCATTTCAATCATGTTTTGCAACCACCTCTTCAATCTAGATTTAAAATATTTTCATCACCCTAACAGGAATTCCCATACCTAGCAAACAATTTACTCTTCATCCCTCCCAATCCCTGGCCCCTGACGACCACTAATATACCTTTTGTTTCTATAGAGCTACCTATTCTGAATATTTCATATGAATGGAATCATACAATGTGCAATCATACAATCATACAATGTCTTGATTCTTTTACTTAGCATAATATTTTCAAAGTTCATCCACGATATTATGTTGACTCGGTATTCTGCTACTTTGCTAAATCCATTTATTAGTTCTAACAATTTTTTATGGAATCTTCAGGGTTTTCTACATATAAGATCTTATTATCTGCAAACAGAGGTAATTTTACTTCTCTCTTTCTGATCTTGATGCCTTTTATTTCTTTTTCTTGCCTAATGGCTCTGCCTAGAAATTCCAGTACTATGTTGGACAGAAGTGGTAAAAACAGCAATCATTGCCTTGTTCCTGATCTTGGTGGAAAAGTTTTCATTCTTTCACCTTTGGTTATGATGTTCACTCTGGGTTTTCATATAGGGTTTTTATTATAGTAAAGTAGTTTCCTTATGTTTCTACTTTATTGAGTGATTTATTTTATCATGAAAGCATATTGCATTTTGTCAAATGCTTTTTGGGCATCAATTCAGATGTTCATATTTTTTTCCTGTGTTTTGTTGATATGGTGTATTCCATTGATTTTTATATGTTGAACCATCCTTTTATCCCAGGAATCAATTCCACTTGGTCATGGTGTATAATTCTTTTAATATTCTGGCAAATTCTGTTAATATTTTATTGAAGGTTCTTACATAAGCATTTATAAGGAATATTGATCTGTAGTTTACTTTTCTTCTAGTATGTTTTGCTTTAGTAACAGGGTAATACTGGCCTCATACAACTAATTAGGAAATGTTCCCTACTCTTTAATCTTTTGGAAAAGTTTGAGAAGAATTGGTATTCTTCTTTAAATGTTTGGTAGAATTTGCCAGTGAAGCCATCAGATCCAGGGCTTTTCTTTATTGGGAGATTTCTAATTACTAATTGAATTTCCTTACTAGTTACAAGTCTATTCAAATTTTCCATTTCTTTGCAATTTAACATTGGTAGATTTTGTGTTTCTAAGAATTTTTCCATTTCATCTAAGTTATCAAATTTTTGGTATACAGTCATTTATAGTATTTTCTATAATCCTTTTTATTTCTGTAGAATCAGTAGTAATACCTCTACTTTCATTTCTAATTTTAGTTATTGGAATCTTCTCTTTATATTCCATCTAGTTAAAGGCTTGTTAATTTTGTTGATGTTTTTGAAGAACCAGCTTATAGTTTCTTTGATTTTCTCTATGTTTAAAATTCTCAATTTTCTTTATTTCTGCTGTAATTTTCATTTCCTTCCTTCTGCTAGTTTTGAATTTTATTTGTTTTTCTTTTTCTCATTATTTAAGTTATATAGGTAGGTTGTTGACTTGAAATATTTCTTCTTTTTTTTTTTAATGGAAGTGTTTATAGATATAAATTTCCATCTTGGCATTACTTTCATTGTGTCCAATGAGTTTTGGCATGTTATGTTTTCATTTTTGTTTGTCTTTAAGTACTTTCTAATTTCCCTTGTGATTTCTTCTTTGATCCATTGGGGTTTTTTTTGAGAGTATTTTATTTAATTTCCCCAAATTGGTGAATTTTCCAGTTTTCCTTCTGTTATTGATTTCTAACTCCATCTTTGGAGAAGACACTATATGATTTCTGTCTCTTTGTATGTATCAAGACTTAATTTTTTGCCTAACATATGGTCTATACTGGGAAATGTCCCATGTGTACTTGATAAGAATAGGTATGCTATGGTTGTTAGAGTGCTTTGTATATGTCTGTTAGATCTAGTTGATTTATTGTGTTAAGTCCTCTACTTTCTTACATATCTTCTGTCTGGTTGTTCTATTCAGTACTGAGAATGGGGTATAAAGTTTTCAACTATTATCATTGAACTGTCTATTTTACTCTTCAATTCTATCAGCTTTTGCTTTACATATATATATAAAGCAAAATATATTGGTGTGTGTTAGGTACATAAATGTTTATAATTGTTATTAATTCTTATATATATTGGTGTGTGTTAGGTACATAAATGTTTATAATTGTTATTAATTCTTGCTGTATTTAACCTTTTATTAATAGATAATGTCCTTCTTTGACTTCTGTAATCTTGTTTGCTTTAAAGTCTTATTTTGTATGATATTAGTATAGCTATCCCTGGTCTCTTTTGGTTGCTGTTTGCATAGAATATCTTTTCCCATCCTCGTGCTTTCAACTTGTTTGTGTCTTTGCTAAAGTAGACTCGTAAATAAAGCATATGGTGGATCATGTGTTATTATTCATTCTGCCAATCTCTGTCTTTTGATTGGAGAGCTTAATCCATTAACATTTAAAGTAATTACTGATAAGGAGGGATTCACTTCTATCATTGTGCTATTTGTTTTCTATACGCCTTATAGTGGTTTTTTCTGTCCTTCATTTTTTTACATTACTTTCTTCATTTCTGTTTAGTTGATTTTTCTTGTAATAAAATGTTTAAATTCCTGTGTCATTTCTTCTTACGAATATTCTATAACTAATGTTTTTGTAGTAACCATAAGGATTACATTTAACATTCTAATGTTATAAAACTCTTAATTTGAATTTATACCAGTTTAACTTGAATAACATATAAAAACTAGGCTTCTTTAGAGCTCTATCCTAACCTCTTTTAGTTGCTGATATAACAAAATTGTATCTTTATACATTGTATGCCCCAAAACATAAACTAATATATATTTAAATGCATTAGTCTATTCAAAGAAGATTTAATACCTATTCTCCTCAAACTCTTCCAAAAAATTGAAGAGAGGCAATATTTTTCAACTCATTTTACGAGGCCAATATCACGCTGATACCAAAACCTGGTAAAGATAACACAAAAAAAAGACTACTACAGACCAATATCTCTCATGAATATGGACGCAAAAATCTTAAATAAGATATTAGCAAACTGAATGAAGCAACATATTAAAGAGATTATACACCACACTCAAGTGGACCTCATCCCAGGGGCACAGGGATGGTTCAATATATGCAAATCGATTAATGTGATACACCACATAAACAAATTAAAAAATAACAATCATATGGTCATATCAATAGATGCAGAAAAAGGCTTTGACAAGATACGGCATCCATTTATGATCAAAATTCTTAACAAAATTGGTATAGAAGGAATGTACCTTAATATAATAAAGGCCATATATGACAAACACTCTGCCAACATTATACTTAATGGTGAAAAACTAAAAACCTTCCCTCTAACATCAGGAACAAGGCAAGGCTGTCCACTATCACTACTGTTATTCAATATAACATTGGAGGTCCTAACAAGTGCAATCAGACAAGAGAAAGATAAAAAAGGCATCCAAATAGGAAACTAAGAAGTCAAACTGTCACTATTTGCGGATGACATGATTCTCTGTACAGAAAATTCTAAAGACTCCACAAGAACACTACTAGAAACAATAAGCAAATACAGTAGTCTCTGGATACAAAATCAACATTCAAAAATCCATAATGTTCCTACACTCTAATAATGAAGCGTCAGAAAAAGAAGTGAAAAAAATAATTCTTTTTGCAATTACAATAAAGAGAATAAAGTACCTAGGAATAAATTTAATGAAACATGTGAAGGATCTATATAATGAAAACTACAAGACCCTATTAAAAGAAATCAAAGATCAAAGAAATGGAAAGATATTCCATGTTCTTGGATTGGGAGAATAAACATAGTTAAAATGACCATATTACCTAAAGCATTATACGGATTTGATGCAATTCCCATCAAAATTTCATCAGCAGTTTTTAAAGAAATAGAACAAAAAGTTGTCAGATTTGTATGGAAGCACAAAATACCCTAAATTGCCAAAGCCATCCTGAGAAGAAAGAATGAGACTGGAGATGTCACTCTGCCCAACTTCAAATTATACTACAAAGTGACAATAATCAAAACGGCATGATATTGGCAGCAAAACAGGACACACTGACCAGTGGAACAGAATTGAGAGTCCAGAAGTAAACTCATATTTATACGGGCAAATAATTTTTGACAAAAAAGCCAAAAACATACAGTGGAGAAAGGAAAGCCTTTTCAATAAATGGTGCTGGGAAAATAGGAAGGCCACCTGCAAAAGAATGAAATTAGACTGTTGTCTATCACCACACACCAAAATTAACTCAAAATGAATTAAGGACCTGAATATAAGACCTGAAACAATAACATGCATAGAAGAAAACATAGGAACTAAACTCAAGAACCTTGGACTTAAAAAGGATTTTATAAATTTGACTTCAAAGGCAAGGGAAGTAAAAGCAAAAATAAATGAATGGGAGTATATCAAACTAAGAAGCTTCTGCTTGGCAAAAGAAACCGTCAACAACGTAAAGAGACAACCATCTGAATGGAAAAATATATTTACAAGCAACACCTCTGATAAGGGGCTAATATCCAAAATATACAAAGAACTCATAAGACTCAATAACAACAAAAAACAAATGATCCAATCAAAAAATGGGCAGAGGACCTGAATAGACACTTCTCCCTAGAAGACATACAAATGGCCTACAAACATATAAGAAGATGCTCAACATTGCTAGCTATTAGGGAAATGCAAATCAAAACCACAATGAGATACCATCTCACACCTATTAGAATAGTTATAATCAACAGGGCAAGTAATAACAAATGTTGGAGAGGATGCGGAGGAAAAGGAACCCTCATACACTACAAGTGGGACTGCAAATTGGTTCAGCCACTATGGAAAACAGTATGGAGGTTCTTCAGAAACTGAGAATTGATCTACCATATGATCCAGCAATCCCTCTA